>NW_020955475.1:150123-155773 GCF_003031625.1 Empidonax traillii
GATTGAAGAGTCCTTTGCTAGCTCTTTTCCCAGAGAGTCATTCTTCCAGAGAGTTGACTTTCTTCATTGATAAGTTAAATGGATCACTGTCTTTAAAAATAAGCCTTTTTCCAATCCTTTTGTCATTATCAGTGCTCTTCTCTGTAATTCCTCCATCACCCTTCTTGAAGTGCAGATAATTGAATGGAACTGCTTTAGCAGACATCACACCACCAGTGCCAAGCAGAAAGATTGTATATCCTCTGTTCTCCTTCCTAACATGTCCATTTCTGAGTACCCACTATTGCAGCAGCCCTTTTGGCCATGGCACCACACAAGGTTAATTTTCTGCCAGCATTAGCACCATATATATGAGTTTCTTCAGAATCCTCCCCTCTATTCATTGTTCCCAAATATGGCAGCTTGCATGTGGAAATGATACAGCATACCTTGTGTGCTTCAGTAGTCATAGAGATTGTGTAAAGAAAAACTATTTTAGAATTCTTGAACCAAAAATTTTGCATTTGGCAAGGGAAGCAATCCATATGTCTTGCATTTTACAACAGTGAATCATGCTTTAAATCCTGAGTAATCCCACTGAATTAAGTGGAACCTTTTAAAGTGTAAAATATTATACAATGCAATATCAATATAAACAGGGAACTGTCACAGACTGCATCTACACCACTCTCAGTCTAAATCAGGAGTGCACTTCTGAAACTAATCTCTCTCCCCTCGCTGAGCATTGGTACGCAGAGCAGAGCGGTTTCTGAGCATGAAAACTGGTTTCCCTTTGGGAGAATCTAACACAGCCAGTGAACCTTGGGAGTGTGTGTTCATGGTGCTCCAGCTGACTGACCACTGTCAAGCAGCCTGCAGGACCAGCCCAGGCTGGACACCCCCAGCCCCAAGAGGCATCCAGATGCTGACCTTGGCGCAATGCAGACGCCTGGTCCTTACAATCCCTGTTTCATCCTGCCCATCTGTACCGAGCTACTTGCTTATCTAGACGTAAACATGTCTATGTCATTTGTTTGCTTCTTTGCACACACACTTCTCCTGAGAGGAACTGGGATCCCCTTGGGATCCAGTGGGGCCCAAAGACCAGTATTAACAAGAATTCTTCAGGAAGATCTTCAGGAAGGCCTTCTCCAGGGGTAGGCTCCTGGTTCCCAACTCACTTTAGCCACTTTGAGAAGTGTGCGACCAGGGCTGCTCCTGCTGCTGGTCTCAGAGGGTAAGATGATCTGCACGGGACTAGGGGAGACATCTGACAGAACCATCATAATGCTCAGGAGTCATATACCTCCAGAATACCTGAGCAACTAAGGGTCATGATACATGGTTAACATCTCTCACATCCATAGCACAACCTCGGTGCAAGTCTGGCTTCTCTGCAGGAGAACTGATCCTGTTCACTCTCTAGGTGTTTCACTCTCTGCAGCCAGCTCCTAGGTAGAACTACTTTCTCTTCTAAAATCTTTCATGGTAGGAAAAAAGGTTTGAAATGATAAACCCTCCCAGACATTAATTCAGCACAGCTGGGGCCATGCAACACTGCATGGATGAGGGAAGAAAAGGAAAGAGATGGTCACCCCTCTCTTCTTTCTATTCCAGACTGGCAGGAGGCCAAACTGTCTCTAAGAGTAAATGAGAGCAACATAAAAAAAATCTCTGTTCCATCTGAGGATCCTAAGGGACCCATACTGCTAACTCAGCCCTTTGTGTCAGCCTACTAAATAGATCAGAGGAGTATAGATTACATACATCAAAGTTTCTGATTTATTTTACCTTAAGTAATAACAGTTACATGTTCCACATACCAAACAATATCTTGCCCTAACTTACATAGATTTTTGAAACAGCACTTTGGAAGAATCATCAAATATGTTATCATCTTATACAAAGAAGAAAAAATACATTTGGTGTGATGCTTACCTAATACTCAGTATCCCTGAGCAGAAGATGGGCACAGATTGTATAATGGCATGGGGAAGGAACTATGAATAGTGCATCCCTGTTTGCAATGTCTGCAACAGCGTATTAGCGTCAAAATTCTTATCAGAGATTATTAGATTAGACTGAATTCCTTTTAAAGCCTAAGGAATCTAGATCTTTACATCTCAAAAGGGTGGATGAAAAATTATCACTACAAAGCGCAGGTATTACAGGCCACATGAAGCAAACTATGGAGAGAAATAGGATAGAAAAAGGATCAGACCGTGCTTGCTTTGAAAAAAAAAAAAAAAAATCCAAAAACTTTGAAACAAGGTCTTCCACTTTGCTTTTTTATTTCTGATAATGTCATTTTACTCAGGAGGTCTACTTGCACAAGTGTTTATGAGTTAAGCAAAAGCTTTCAGTCCAGTTCAAAGATATCAGTGAAGTAATATGTGAAGAAAAAAAATACCAGTATGGTCTCGATTTCTGAAAATATCTTAGTCAATCTGAATTTCCTTTTAAAATTGAAACTCTTGGTATTAGTAAGTGGCTAAATGAGAAACCGTTTTTTAAAGCTGCAAAGCAGTTGCTCACATGAGTGACTCCATGAGAACATTTACCTGGAGAATACAAATGCGGTAAAGATGCTCACAAAATAGAAGTCAAAGCTTGCTGCTGCAGATGTGCTAAATAGTAATAATAATGTGCTAAAAGTCCTCACTTTCCCACCACAAATAGTCTGGCAGGACATCTCATAATAGGAAAGCCAGGGATTTATCTTTGACATATTTCTAAGTGTGGCTGATCCAGTGCTTACTGTGTCACATTTCCATTCATAGAATATCTACATATTGCAACAGAAGAATGGCATCCTGCACCTCTATCCCAACAGTGTTGGGGCATCTATTCAAGTTAAAACATCAGTTCAGTTTTCACTATTGTATCAAAATGTCTTAAAAACTTAATTGGCAGGTCCACATTCTTTACAGTTAATAACAGGAGCAAATAATTAGTTTGCTTTTCAAGCACCTTTTTTTAACCTTTTTTTTTTGTTGTGAGAATAATTATTTAATTTTTGAATTATTTATTCAAGAGAACTTACTTTTAGTTAGAGAACAAAAAAACATGGTGTGGGGGGAAAACATAGGAACAGTTACCAACACAATACAAGATGATGAAGCATTAGAAAAATAACAATGGTTTTCATCTTGTAAAATGCAAAATATTTTGTCTTGTGATCCCATTATCTCCCCAGTAGGCCAACCCTGCTGGCCCTTGACTTTGATTGTTTCAGGTTAGGGTTTCCATTTCAATGAGGGTAAGAAACCACAGCTCTGTCTCCCTTCATTTGGAGCTGCAGGGCTGCAGCACTGCTGCTGATCACTGTTGCAGCATCACTAGTAATGAAACAGAAAAAACAAGGCTCTTAAAAAAAAAATGTGTTTTCTTTTATACGTGGTCACTTTGCGGTCTTTTATTACACAAAGGCCAAAATTACTGCAATGGCCAGAGTAGTGATTCACTCTTCTACGTTTTACTCTACTATCACTTTATAGTTGGGGTTTTTTTTCATTTTAATCGGAAAAAAGCAAATCTTTCTGACAGGTCTGTGCAGCTTCTCTTAGCCAAGCATAGCTTGAAAAAAGCGCTTTCCTTGATAGACTTAATTTTAAGTTGATGGCAGGCATTACATCAATATTTAACCTCTTCTCCCTCAGGGACAGCTGAGCCTGCCTGGCTTCCTGGTGTAGCAAGGACCACACCGGCCACTGCCACCGCTCAGACCCAGCTGTGTGCAGAGGGTTCCCGGCCATAGGAACCAGTTCAGAAAGTGAGGGGTAGGCAGATGCAGCCCTTCAGACTTGCCCTCTCCTGCTTGTCCTGCTTCCTGCAGGACTGACTTACACTCTGCTGATAATAGGCAGTGGGGGCTGTGCCCCTTGTACCCCTATGAGCTTGCAATTTCATTTCCTTCCATCGCAGTACCTCCAGTTCCCCACCACCCCAGCTTTCCTTGCCTGTCTCCCTGCCCACTCAGCAGACCAGCAGGTGTGACTGGGCCCTGGCCAGTCTGGGACCAGTTGTCCAGGTGCCTGGCTGGGACCTGGTGGCTTTCTGAGCCAGAGGTTTGGACACTGTGGTAGGTACATGGCCAGAACAGTGTAGGATGAGCATGTACTGCTCCTCAGCAGTGAAAAACGCAATATATGGCTCAGAAGGCTCTGCTGGGAAAGACCTGTAGTGCTACCTCTCACCAGAGCCTGCTGGTCAGGACATGCTGGTGGTCTCCATCCTTCCTTATCATGCAGTCCTCCTGTGCTGCTGCCACAGTGCTGGCCATGCTGAGCCAGCCTTGTCAGGCTGAGCAGTAAGGACTAGGCCTACTGGAGGGGTGAGAGCTCGATTGCCCCCCACGGAGTGCAGGAGTGAGAATGCTCTCAGCTTCCTTACTGGTCGCCCCCGCCTTGGATGCTCTGCAAGTCTTGATTTATGACCATTTTCTGATGAGTTTACCTCATTTGTAAGCCCATGGCACTTTAAAAGAAAGCAAACAAACAAAAAGCACAAGAGCCAAAAATTCTGGACCATCTCACTATGAATCTGGAGAGGGATTTTCTTTGTTTACATTGTCAAGTAATAAAATGTAATGTGGATTTTGCTTTTGGAAAAAAGTAAGGCAAAGGGGAGCTTGCTCAGAAGGAGAGACATGTTTGTATGTCTGTCTGAGTGCTGATGGCCTTGTGCTGCAGTTCCAAGGTTCTGAACATGAAAATGAATCACATCAGCCCTCAGTAACATTTCCCAGGGAATCAAGGGTTCTGGTTTCGACACATACGTGAATATATGTAGCAACGATCTTTGTTGTCCTGCCTTGGATGACGTCGTATATTTCCATAAGAACACTGGGTGACAGTACATTTGAAGGCTTTGGGCTAAATGTGTAATGAGCATGAAATTCCTTTTAATGTCAAAATAAGACCAAAAGAGAAAAAAGAGTGGAGAGGTCATAGGGAAACAAACAAACAAACAACAAACCACAATAATAAATATTACTTTTGGGGCCGCGTGAGTCTGGCTGTCACCGGGACGAGCCCACCGAGGCAGACACCCCGGCAACATCCAGATAATCTTATTATTTGCATGACATTAGCCATGAGGTCGAGGGGGAGGGGAAGGGCAAGAAGACCGCCAAAACCAGCCGGGCGGCGCCTGCCCCCGGCCGGGCCCCTCTCGGGCGTGTCGGGGGCGCGGTGCCCCCCCCGGGGCGGCGGCGCGGGGAGAGCGGCGGCCCCGCCGCGCGGGGTGCGGGGGGCTGGGCGCGGCGCGGTTTGGCGTGCGCAGCTACTCGCGGGGGTGCGGTAGCGGCGGGGCCCTGCGGAGCGCGGTAATGATGTCAACTTGTTATTTACTTTCCAGCGCCGAGTGACGGGGCAGCGCGAAAGGAGAATCAATCAGCCGCCGGGTGACCCGCCAGGCGGAAAAAAACCGGGAGCCGCGCGGGGGAGGGGAAGCACATGGAGCCGCGTTGCATCATCCGCCCGGGGGCGGTGGGGGGGACACGGACGGGACGCGGGGACACGCGTGGGAGACGGGCGCGCTGGAGGCTGAAGAGCCGCAGCGTTGCTGCCCCGCGGGTGTTGCGCTCCGGCGATAAAGCAATAAAGCCCGTTTGTGCTGATTCACAGCCCGCCCGCCCCCCGGGGCGCCGACCGGGACAGTGCACCGGGGA
>NW_020955475.1:156178-177194 GCF_003031625.1 Empidonax traillii
GGGGGGACACGGACGGGACGCGGGGACACGCGTGGGAGACGGGCGCGCTGGAGGCTGAAGAGCCGCAGCGTTGCTGCCCCGCGGGTGTTGCGCTCCGGCGATAAAGCAATAAAGCCCGTTTGTGCTGATTCACAGCCCGCCCGCCCCCCGGGGCGCCGACCGGGACAGTGCACCGGGGAGCATCGCTGTGCGGTGCGGGGAGCGCTCCCGCGGCGCTGCCCGTCCGTCCCCGCCGGGCACCGCGCCCAGGACGAGCCGCCGGAGCGCCCCGCGGTGACCTGCGGGCAGCGCCGCCACACCGGCCCCAACCGCCCCCGCCGCCCGAGCGCGGCCCGCGGGGGCCGAGCGTGCCAGAGGGCGGGAGGGCACCGCGTGTGCCCCCGCGCCGGGCCGGCACCGGCGGGGGAGGGGAGGGCAGGGCAGGGCTGCCCTCCTCGTGTGCGTGGTGTGTCACAGTTGTTTCAGTTGCGGGGGGTGTCGAAGAACAACACAACCGCAGGCAGAGCGGGGGCGAGGGCTCGGCGGCCACCCCGGGGCACCCCCGGGGGCGTTGGCGGCGGCGCCTCCTCGGGTCTCGCGTCCCGGCGTGCGGGACCGACCCGGGTGGGGGAGGGCGCGGCTGCTTCGCCCCCCACATACCCCGGCGCTCCAAACCCTCCCGGTGCGCCCCCTCCCCCGCCGTCACCTCCCTCGCTCCCGCCCGGTGGCGGCGGCCCCGGGCGCGGCTGTGGCTCCCCCTCGGCGCTGCTCCTGCCGCCGCCGCGCGCCTGCACCGGCCCCACCAGCCCCCCCCGCCCCCCTCACCGCCATTCCGCCCCAAAACTTTCCGTTTCCCCCTTCCCACTCTCCGGGACTTCCTTGTGCCGCCCGTGCGCGCGGAGGGGAGGGGGGGGAGGAGGCGTGTGCGGCGGCGGCGGCGAGGGGGGATTCGCAGCCTCCTGGCAGGCTGGCCGGGACCCCGGGGGAAGAGGAGTTGCACCATGCGCGGCAAGTGAGGAAAAGTCTCCGCCAGCAGCAGCGCCGCCGCCCCCTGCAGAAGTTGGGGCTCTCCCCGCCCGCGGGAGCGGGAGCTGTGCCTTTAACGCCCGCTGCGCCGCGAGGTGAGTTCCCGAGGCGGATTATTCATCCCGGGGACCCTGTTGTGTTTTTTTTTTTTTTCTCCCCCTCCCTCCCTTTTTCTTTCCCCCCTCCTTTCCTCACCCCAGTCCTTCCCCGGCGCAGCCCCCCGAGCCCAGCCCAGACCGGGCCCCGCTGCCCCCGGCGCCCCTTCTGCAGCCTGACCCGCCCGGGGGGGAGGGGGTCGCTCAGCCGCTGCTTGTTATGACGAAGTTTTTTTGAAGCCGGTCGTTTTGGGGTCTGTTTGGGGGCTTTGGGGGTGTTTTCTTTGGGCCGAGGCGATGTGTGTGCGTGGGGCTGCCGTGCCTGTGGCGGGTGTTTTGCATCTGCCCCCGGGCAGAGCGACCCCGGGCCGTGGGGGGGGAGGGGGTGGGGCAGTTTCTCCCTACTTCTGAGGTAGTATTTTAATGCGGTTATTTTAATTAAAAAAAAAAATAAATGCTCGGGGGAGGGAGGGGAATGCGAGGTATTCACGCTCCAGTGTGGAGTTTGCAGAGCCTGGGTGGGGGAGGGGATCCCATTCATCGCCAGCGCTTGAATCAGCAGCGGGCGGAGGGGCCGGTCGCTCCCCTACATCGAAGTTTACTTCCAAGTAGGTAAACAAGTTCCCCCTCCTCGCCCCTCAGCCCCCATTCCCACCCCCTGGAGACGCGGGCTCTGCCGGCCCCGCTCCCAGCCCGCGGCCGCCGGCGGGGCGGGGGGTGCGGGGGAGCCCCTCGGGGCTGCGGGGCTGCGACCTGTTGCACGTCCCGGGCCGGCGTGCCCAGCCCCGGAGCGGCGGGGCCCGTGGGCACCCTGCCCCCGACTCCTGTCACCGGGCTGAGCCGGGTCCCCATTTTGTGGTGCGAGCTCAATCTCGGCGGTGGGGCTGATAGATGGGTTCGGTGCGTGGCTGAATATTGGTGTGGTGTGATGTAAAGCGAGTGACCCTTGACCTATTTAATGATATGTTGTTGGGTTCTCGGGCAGGCATCCTGCACAGCGCAACAAGGGGGGAAAACACCAGGCCACACCCTAAAAGTTCGACTTGCATATTAATTCTTCAAAGTCGGCGTTTACACGGCATAAAGGCTTCCCTTTATGTGTTGCCTTAACATGCTTCTCGCTGTTCTCCACGAGGATTCGTACGGCGTTTCTCCTTTCCTGACGCACCAGCCTTGAAGTGTGGATGTGGATGTGTGCGGTGGGGGAGGGGAGGCGGGATGTTCGGCGGGGCTCACCCACCGCCTCCCCTCTCAAAAAAAATACTGCTGCATAGTGTTGCAGAAACCTAAAATATTCCTTTGAAAAGAGTGATGTTTCCAAATAAAATAGAGTGTAAAATTAAGATTTCAAGACTGGTGTTTCAGGCTAATAGTATGAAAATAAATATATTGTGCCGGGGGAGATCAGTTGTAGGCAATTAATACAAGGGCTTTAATATAATGCTGTATTTTTCTTCCTTATACCATTTATTAGCACTCCTTTAACTGAGACTGTTCCTGTGGCATATATAAGGTTTAACATCCTATACCTTGCTTACCATATGACTGCACATGATGGGCTTAGGCCTGTCCCTGTCCTGCAGTCAGTTTTCTGCCATGTAGAGAGACATTGGGCAGGTTTCGAACTAAATATATTCATTCTGTGATAGCAGATGTTGTTGGCAAGAGAGCAGGATTTGTCCTAGTGTGTGTTTTGGCGTTGTTTTTTTTTTTTCTTAAGCTCTTACAGATAATAATTGCAACATCTCAAAGACAGCAATAGTAAAACAGGGAAGCTTTCCCACAGAAGATTTGTAGAGGGGGTGGGAGGAAAAAGGAAAGCGAGAGGGGGAGGATGCTATCACATTAAAAATGCGTTAAACCTCTCTAGGGCTACGTATAATAATGGCAAAAGCAGTTGAGATTTGAGCAGAGCTGCTGTAGTCATTTCAGTTTTTAACACCTTCAGTGAGCTATGCAACAACCTGAGATAGGGCAGCCCTCAATGTACAGACAGACTGAGGAAGAAGATGCTGGAGAGCAGTGCTGCAGGAAGGGACCTGGGGGTCCTAGTTGACAGCAAGTTGAATATGAGTCAGCAGTGCCTTGGCAGCCAAGAGGGCCAGACATGACCTGGGGTGCATCAGGCAAAGCATCACCCAGTCAAGGGAGGTGATTGTCCTGTTCTGCTCTGCGCTGGTACGGCCTCAACCTGAATATTGTGTGCAGTTTTGGGTGCCACAGTATAAGAAGGATCTAAGGCTACTAGAAAGCATCTAAAGGATGAAGGGTCTTGGGGGAAGGCTGTATGAGGAGCAGCTGAGATCACTTGGCATGTTCAGATTAGAGAAGATTGAGGGGAGACCTCATTGCAGTTACGGCTTCCTCTCAAAGGGAAGAGGAGGGGCAGGCACTGATCTCTTCTCTGTGGTGACCAGCGACAGGACCTGAGGGAACGGCATGAGGCTGTGTCAGGGCGGATTTAGGTTGGATGTTAGGAAAAGGTTCTTCACCCAGAAGGTGACTGGGCTCTGGAACAGGCTCCTTAGGGAAGTGGTCACAGCACCAAGGCTGACAGAGCTCAAGAAGCATTTGGACAGTGGCCTCAGGCACCATTTTTGGGTGCTGTCCTGTGCAGGGCCAGGAGTTGAACTCAGTGATCCTTGTGGGACCCTTCCAACTCAGGATATTCTATGATTCTAAGGTTGTTTTTTTTCTCCCAAAAGATGAAAAAGTGTGTTTCAGAAGAAAAAAGCGTTAAAAATTATGCATACATGTAAACACCAGCAACTGCACAACTGTCCAGGTGTCCTAGGATGTAAAAAAACTCTCTGCAGATAAGTTGTCATCTGAATACATCCTCTGCCCTTCCCCCACACGATTGAGTAAGCAGCTCCAATGTCCTCCGCTATGCCACTGCTGAGAGTTATGCTATGGTTCTTTTCAACTGATAGCAAGTATTCTCCACAGAAAGAGTACCGAAGGAGCAAAAATAGATTAAATTCTTGATAAGGAATGGGGACTTGTCTGCACCTGGAATTGTCATGCTTCTGCTCTACCAGTTTGCCTAGTTTCCATAGTTGGAAGAGACCCACAAGGATCATGGCGTCCAACTCCTGGCCCTGCACAGGACAGCCCCAAGAGTCACACCGTGTACCCGATAGCATTGTCCAAACGCTTCTTGAGGTTTGTCAGCTTTAGTGCTGTGACCAATTCCTGGGGAGCCTGTTCCAGTGTTCAGCCACTTTCTGGGTGAAAAACCTTTGCTTGATACCTACCCTAAACCTCCCCTGACTCAGCTTCATGCTATTTTGGTCCTGTCATTGATTTACAGATGGGCTTTTCCCATTTTTGTGTTGACGGGGGGGCGGAGAAGTAGACTTGTCAACTTGGTAAGTCTGATGTGCCGTGTCTCCTGGAAGAGCTTCCTGAACAGAGACTTCTCCTCTGTCAGCAGCAGCTGTTAAAGGTCTGTCATCCCTAAACTTGGAAGGAGTAGAGGAGAATGTCCCTCCATGCAGATGGGATCTTGTTTCTCAGTGGCTAAGTCAGCAGTGTGATACACTTAGGGTTGAGCGATATGTTCAGTGAATTCAGTTCATTGTGGGCATGAGGCTGGAAAACCCATCCCAAGTTTTAGTCTGGCCTCTGCCACAGGTAGTGCATATGTGCTTTGGTGCCATTAGCTCTTGCTGTTTGCTGCTGTAAAGAGTTCAGTGTTAAAATTTATGCTGTATTAAACCGACGTTGTTTATGTTTTAGTAGTGCCAAGGGGCCCCCATTCAAAAAAGGGCCATTTTGGGAATATTGTAGATGACGGGTTTTGCCCTGAACAGGTTGTAATGTGAGTAAGTGAGGGAGACAAAAAGCCAGGAGGGTAAATGGTGGAAAAAACTGACTCAGGGGAACAGCAGCTGGTTGTGGTGCCTTATCTGCACAGCCACGGCCACGGTGTGATCTCAGCTGGTAGGAGAGAGGAGAGTTGTTAACACCTGGCAGCATTGTTGCTGGTAAATCTGTCTGCTCTGTGCAAAGAGGGGTGGGCGTCACATAACATGTGATCCATATCCTGGATTCTCTTTACTATTGCTCTTTTAATTCCTAGTATTATTTTAGGTTATGTACGCCAGCCTGCTTATAAAATGATTCAGGTTTTGTAACTCTTGGGACTGCTTCTTTTTTTCATAGTCTTCATTAGGAGGCAAGATGGAAGTAATTTTGTAAACTCTTGTTTCATCTGCTAAATTAAAACTCCACTCCCTCTTCCCCTCCCTCATCTTGCCTATTTTTAGTTAGGAGGAAATAGCTGACCTCTTTACAGCAAGAACCCATACCCCCTGGGTGCCATTTATAGGTTTCTACCAAATGGCCTACTTGGACAAGTTGGTTGAAATTAAACAAAAACATTGAGACTACAGCTCTACATAGAAATAGCGGCCTTCCTGTCAGTACAAAATCTTGGCATTTTAATGATCCTGAAACAAACATCCAAAGGTGAAAAATGGTTTTTAGGTTATTTTTCTTTTCTTTAGTAGACAAGAGAAAATTCTAAAGTTTTTGGGGTTTTTTTTGTCATTATTTTAATGGAATTTCATTTAAAGATGACTGACAGTATTTGGTTTTACAATAACAAGAAACCTCCCAAGGTTAGGGCCGTGTAAAAGCTAGGAGCAATTGAAGAAGGGTGCTCAGTAAGAAAAGGTCTTAATTTCTTACCAGTTTTCTTCTTGTGTAGAGATTTTGTCCTAGATGGAGACTTACAAGTACTAATGTTTAGTGATTCCATAGAAGTAAAAAAATTGCTTTTGTTAGCTTAATTGAGAGCAAGTTTAACTCCGTAATGGGTATGTGACAGTTTTTGAAGGTAGAGGTGCACAGGCCTTTTGTGCTACTTTTCTTGCACGGCTTTTCCTGTGCACATTTGTATTTACTTTAAGTGATACTGAAAAGACTGGACTGTAGCAACAGGTGTTGTATTTCTTCATTTGTTGTTTGACAAGAGAAGAATATCTTGCCTTTGATACCTTCTGTTTGGGTCCCAACCATTAGTCCCTTTCTTTACTTTGGGTTATGAGCATGATTGCGTCCAGAGAAGAGGCTTGGGGTTAGGAACATTTGATGATATGGCTTCCGTCTTTATAATCCTGTCGACTTGATGCAAAAAAAGGGGCATCGCAATGTTTAACCCCATTTCTTGACCTTCTCTGTTTGTAATATGAACAATTAATACGTCTGCTTGTCCTATTTAAACTGGAGTGTATGTAAGGAGTGATAATTTATGTGAAGTTACAACAGAAATTTATGCCAAGAACCCTGTGGTATTCATGCCGTTTAAAATCATGACGATAGTACTGTAGTATGAAGAAACAGTTATTTTAATATTTTGGCGAAGTGCATTGCATAACTGCAGTTGGCTTGGGTGTTGAATGTTACTCATTTGCTGTGAGAAGTTAACACAGCACACTGAACACATGGACAAAGCAGTGCCTTGATGCTTTGATGACATGACTTGTGGCCTATTTCTGAGCAGACAAGTAGTACTTACAACGTCTAATAATTGTATATATATGTACGCTCATCAAAATACTTTTGTCTAATTAAGTGGTGAATTTTACTGACCCTTTGCTATTGAAAGGTGGAACAAGGTGTTTAAAGAGCATTGTTCTCCATTAGTATGTAGCGGTCGCTCTGTGCATCACTCCACTGCCATTCGAAATGAGATTGCATTTACTGACCTAAATTTCATTTAAGCTGCTAATTCTTAGTTACAGTTTAACCTCTTACTATTGTGTGGTGGCTTTAGGATGCATTTTGTTATATAAAATCATAATTTTATTAGATGAAAAGATGGTGTAACATCAAGTATGATTTCATATTTTTTTCCTGTTGAAATAGAACTTTCCCATACCTGCAATAAATGATTGATAGAGCAAAAAAAGCAACATTTTTTTCCCTTAGGCATTAAAAATACTTTGTAAAATATTCCTTTGTCATTATTTTCAAGAAAACAAAGAGGATTTTACTTTGGTGGATAGATTCCTTTTGTCTTTCTACAGAATAATACATTTGTTATGCTCCTTTTTGAAGGTAGTAAACTGCACTGGATATACAACTTTGGCTTCTGCTATAGTTTGCTGTGTAGCACTAGCAGCTCTTCATTAATGCTCTGCCATTGAATGGAGACTGCAGAATATTTTCTTGTTCAAGAGTGAAGCCAACTATTTATGATTTATATTTCTGAACCGAATAATCATGTTATAAAGGCACTGCTGAAAGGGAGCTGTTGCAGTGTTATGAGTAACATGTATGCAGCTGTTGTTGCGTTTCATGCTTAGAAGTGTCCACTGATGAGTGTATCAATTTGAACACCATCCTTTAACCTACAGCAAAATAATTAGAAAGATGTTCTTCCAAAAGAATTGACCTTCACAGTGCCCAGTTAATGAATACATGAAATTTTTATAAAGTGAAGTAAAAATATGAATCTTTTTTTTTTTTTTTGCAAATTCATGCATATTGGTTACAGAATTAGGAAGTGTTGTAACTGCAGGATAGTTTCAGTGTCATTTAGCAACTAGAAGTTGCTTGTTCACTATACCAGTGGGTTTAGTCTGGTTGCTACTGGCAGAGGATACGTGTGTGTCGAGAGACCTATTAGTATTGAGACTTCTGTTAGCACATAGTCTCAGCTGGGATTGTAGAATAAGAAGCGGTTTCACAAGTATGAATTGTTTAAAATGAACTACGCTAACTGCCGTATGTGCCTGTGTGCATGTGCACGTAGGTATACATACATGGATAGCCTTAAAGGTAGTCCAGAAATTAGTTCTGGAGAAAAAAGGAGTCTCCCTGAGATTGGAGAGTGGTGCTGAAGTGTGGTGGCTAGGCTCTCACACCCCAAACTAAGATGTGCTCAGGTTTCAAGCTCCAGTCAACAGCACCTGAGGTGGGCCATGCTGGATGTCAGGTTTTGGGAAGAAGACAGAGGTGCATGATGTGCTTGTTGAAATATGGCAAGGTCAGAAGTGCATACTGTGTTCCTACACAGGACTAAGCATTGTGAGCCCAGGAGGTGACAACTGGGCTACTGTATGTGGCCAAGAGATACATTCAAACTTCAAAATTATATCTTCATATTTTCCTCCTTTTTTTTTTTTTTTTTTTTGGTTGCTCGTAGAAATTAAATTTAAACCCTGATCTTGACAGAGAGACTGAGGCAAAATTACCCTCCACTGGAATGTTCTCCACAGACAGGGTTGAGTTTTGCTGATGGTTTAGGACAGGGAATCCAAGCACAGACAGTACCCATTCATATTGTGGGGATTAGTTTCCAAGGATATCTATCTGTTGCTTTTTACAGTCACAAAACAAACTTAACCCTTTTCATGCCTATTTACATGCTCACACAAGTTAGAGCTTAACTTTGCTTTTTTTTTTTTCTTTTTGGCTTTAGTTTAGTCCTTTCTTAGTGTAAGAGCTTCTGTAGTTTCATGTAGTTAATATAGTTTACATTTTCAATTTTTTGACTTTTAAACTAAAATACTGTAATCTGGAAGGCACAGATAAAAGGTAGGCCTAAGGATTATTCTAATGAGGAAAACATCCTCCTTCCTATATCAGTTCTCAAAAAATGAAAGTAAGGAACAGAAGCAAGTGTGTTTATAGTAACTTTACATGGTGTTCACAAGATAGATTTTATGTCATTCTGTGAAAACTATTCAAGGTTTCTTTATTTTCATTTTGACTATTACTGTTTGGGTTTGTTTGGGTTGGTGGGAGTGTAACTTAATAACAACACTTGTTTGTATTTGGAGGAATCTGGTTTTATGTTAAAAAACCCAAACACTCTCAGCTCTCATACTTCTGCTAGAATCAATAAGTATCTTACATAGCTTCTTAATTTAAATGAACCAGTTAGTTTAAAATTAGTGCATGGCAGTGTATCATAAAGATTCATCCAGGATTTTATGTGCTTGGGAAAATAACATAAGGGAAGCTGTAAAGGTGGCCCTAAATACAATATCAGAGTGGAAGTAAAGAACTTATTTTTTACACACAGCTCAAATTTGCTAAAGCATTAATGTAATGATTCACCTCACTGCTGATGAATGAAACCAGCTTTTCTAGGAGGCCACCAGGTCTTTACTAAATAGTCTGGTAGGTGCTGGGTAGAGGTTAGGTAAAAACAGAATGTAGCTTAAACCCTGAGGGCAGTTTACAAGGAGGAAGAAGAGTGGGAGTAAGCTACCTGAAAAGCTTGGCTCCACTATTTTTAACCTATGGACCATCAAGTAATCAAATTTTTTAATGAATTTTCTGAACTGTATTTTTTAATTTTTTTTTTTCTTGGCTAATATGATGTGTCTTCAAAGCACTTATTCCTGTGCATTTTGCAGTGTTAGGAGGGTAGTATATATGGTATGTGGGTACTTTTTAATATGTTATTTTGTGGTTACAGATACAGCTTTTAGTTTGTGTCTGGTTTTGTAATGTTTAACATGTGTGTGTGGATTAATTTTTTTATTTTAAATCTTACCTAGGCTAATGAAGAAAGTCTTTGTGTTATCTGCCACGTTACCAGCAGCATATATTTTCAGTTTAAAAATGACCTGAAATATGGAAGGGTTCTGTGTTCTCTAATGACATGTTAAATGCAGTTATACATTGTCAATTAGATCGTATGCACTGAGTGGTGGGTTTGTAGATAAGGTTTGCTGTGCATAGCAGGTGTTTATGTACATGGAGTCGAGAGTGAAAGAATAAAATTTAATTTCCTCTTACTAAAAGTAGTACCATGGCCTATATCCTGTACCTGTTAAAGTGTTGAGATAATTGCAGTGAGTGATTTTGTAGTTGTTTGCTGCTGTATTCATTTTGCAGTGGGATTTTGAAGTACAACATTTTTCCTTTTTTAAAAAGTAAGTTTGAATATACGTCTATGAAAAGAAAAAAAAGATCTGTTCCTTAACGTCTTTACAAGGCAGTTGATAGGGCACTCCTTTCCACAGCTGGGTAAATAATTTACATTCCACTTACAGTGGAATGTCACCTGCTCACTGTCCTACATAACTGCTATGAAGATTTTATTAATGACTGCTTTTGAAGAATTTAGAAGATCAAAATACATTATTTATTTTATTGCTAGTTTATTAAAATATGTGAGTGTAAAGTTCTGCGTACTTAAGTATAATCCTGTTTTCCCTGAGTTTATCAATTAGAGTAGCAAGGTATAAAAAGAAAACTATGAAAAAAAGTTTTATCTCTCTTTCAGTGTTCAGTTTAGATTTAGAAGTAATGATTGCTTTAATTTTTTAATCTTCTGTTAATCTGTAAGTTAGTTTCCTACAGAGTTGCGTTTAGGGTATTAAATTACCTCAGAACAAGCCTTTGTTGGTTTTTCTCAACCTTTTTGTAATTACTTTTAAATTTTTTTTAATTACTTCCCCCATCCAGTAAAAACAAAACCAGCTCCATGATACCTGTGTAACTTCAGCAAGGATAGAGTTGATGATCCATTTGTGTTCTGAACATACAACGAATCCTGTTATAACTATGGCCTGATGTTGCAAAAATATATTTGGCTTGCGCAGGAGACTTCTAGGATCAGGCCTTATATGATGGCAGCACAGATTCTTGACTGATTGAGTAAACATTTCTGAGCCATTTTTAAAGCAATGGATGATGTACTTTTAGCTTTAGTCTGACAGTCAGTGTTCTTGTAATAAAACGGAGATCGTGGTGTCCCCCTCATTTTCCTTACCCACATAAGTAGTATATTTTGTATGGCATAACTTCCACAGTCCATCTGAATACCATTCTTATGTGAATCCTCACGGTGTTCTTTGAAGTTTCTGTAGCTGAGAAGCATTTAGACGAGATTTAGAGCCCGGTTTCTTTACAGTGTGCAAGGAGCTGTGTTGGCTGTGTTGAAATTTACTAGGCTTAATGTATAGCAGTATAAAGTGTAAGGCTCAGCAATTTTAAGGTTCCAAACACATTCGTTGAGAAGTGACCAGCTGAGTTGGATGATTGGAGCCTATGAACTTTTTCAGTCAAGTGCCTTTAGTTTTTCAGGCAAGGCCACATTAAAAGGTCTAACAAACACTAGCAGCAGCCACCCATAAGGGATTGGCAAGCAGTGCTGAGATGGTCTCAGTGTTACCTGTCGAGATCATGGATAGTCTCAAAATTGTTCTGCCAACTGTGACGTACCGCATAAGAAGCCCTACATCTCAGGTGTGGCACCTGATGGTTGTCTTTTGTGTAGGGGTTGCAGAGGCCATGCCCTCTGTTGAGAGTGTGCACCAGTACTCCCACACAGCGACAGGTGTCCCCAGCCCAGGTACGCCGACTGTGCCTTGTGCTGGCCGCAGGCTGGAGCTGTGCTTCCTCTAGGCTGTTCTGCCATGGATCTCAGCACTCCAGCTCTTGTTATTTTACACAGAAAGCAGCGCCAAGCCTTCCTCAGCCAACTGGTTAATGCCAGCTAAGCAAAGCCTTCTAGGGGTAGGGGTCCTGCAGCTGCCTTGCTTGACACTAGGGAGGCTCTGCTGGAAGGCAGAAGCCTGACAGTGCATAGTGTAACACTTCATCCTTCACAGCAGATGCTGGCCAAAGAAAAAAATACGAAGATTACCCTGCTCCTAAATGCAAAAAAAACCTAAGATGGGTATGTCTGTGTATTGGTGATGTGGTGCGTGTATTTTATTTTAATTTACTGTTTTTCTCTGGGGTGCTTGCTCTGTTTGTCTGCAGTAGGTAAGGAAAATTACACAGAAGAATCATTGCATTTATTTTTCTAACCTTAAAAATAAATTTTCTAACTTTTTTCATTTGATGACTCAAACGTCCTACAGATAGTTGTCTTAAATATATAACTATTTATGCTATTAGCATTGTCTAAATTGTTATTTTTGTCTCTGGAAATACATATGGTTATTTTTCTGGTGTCTCAAGTGGAGCAAATATCTTGCCAGCCTGTTTAACGTGCTAACGTATGTGAGAAAGTATGCCCTGTGGCCTGAAACATCATTTATGTATTTGCCAGTTGCCTCAGTGTTTTAATTTCTGTTTATATGCATTGGGTTGAATTTATTATTGATTTCAGCTGTTTGCAAATAGTGTACTGACAGACCGTTTGCTTGTGTCTCCTTTGAGCCAGCATTTTACCCTCATTAGTCCATGGATGTGTTCTTTTGAATGTTAGCCAAATGCGTTCATAGAACCGGTAGAATTAATAGAAGGAAAAGTAGGAGAGCTGTGTGACCTGTTATTTGTAAACAACATTATGGAACTGCCTTTCAGTGTTTGACTCTATACTATACTACATTTTTTTTTTTTCCCGTAAGTTTTCCCTTTTAATTCTCTGGGGTTTTATGAGCTTCCCATCATATACAGCCATTTGCTCAGCTCTTTTAATTGCCTAATTTTCTTTTCTTTTTTTGTATATTTTGTTTGATTTAGTTTTGAATAATAAAGCTGCTATGTAAATAACAATAGTAATATTCACCAGTTCTCTAATTCTCTAGTTTCAAACCATGATTTGCAAGCAGCTAGGACTGTTTTTATAGGGGTCTAGGGGGTTAAAAAAAAAAAGGGAAACCTGTTGTCATTCAGTTCAAATTCATTGTACAAGGTATCTTTATTGGTTCACAAATTGAAAGAGTTAAAAAATCCCTGGTCTAATTGTATTGTAAACGTCTTAAGGAAGTGATATCTATTTTTATGACTTACTGCTTTGTGGGTGTAAATATCATTATGCAAGTAATAATCCTTGTTTTCAAGAAGGTAATTTATACCAACATTAAATTTTAGTGTCAGTTTTGTTACATTGTGTAGATATTTATGAAAATATCCCTTCTCTTACGTAGGGCTGTAAAGAGTGTTTTCTCTGACAGAACACAGATTTGGCTTATCTTTAATTGCACAAAGAATAATCTATAGAGGAGCATTGGGATTTCCTTAGTTTGTGTTTATCAGGTCTGTCACATAGGAAGCCTGTTTAACTGATTTTCTTTTTTTGGGGGGGGGGTGGGGGTCTTGTGCGATACTGATTTTGCTTTTAGAGTCTAACCATTTATATGGCAACATTGCATTTCAGTAAATCCAAATTCTTGCATCTTAAAGTGTCAAGAATTTTGTTATTTGATGTTACTACACTTCTGTTTTCTCCTTTGCTTGAGAGCAGCACTGCTTGCTAATGTTAGGAGGGGTTAGGTAGAGGAGGTGTGTATGGTGAGAGTGGGGGTGGGAAGTAAAACAGTCTCTGGCTGTTTACGCATTCCAGGCAACCATAGATCTGCTTGCTTTGAGGCCAGAAATATTTTCCTTTTCACTATCAGTCTTGCAGATCTGGGGTATTTGGGCACACTGCCAATAAAAATAAATGGCAGTGTGTTAATCTCTTAGATTGAAATGTAATAAACCGTATTTTACTGTTTTGTGTGTTTGCATAAGAAAAAAAGATTAACAGCACTTTGTAATTAGAATATGACATTTTTAGAAATACTGAAAGTTATGAATATTGGTATACTTTCTTCAAGAATTGCCTATAAAAGGCAATCTGAAAGTAAATTTGACTCCTTTCTTCTTGCTAGCTTATTCCAAAGGGAAAGTTGCATAATCAAAATATTGTTGCTAACTAGATTTTCTGTTTTCTACATGATAACCTTTGCCTCAAGGAGCTTACGAAGAGTCCCTCTTTCTAATTTCCATGTAATGCATGTATATACATGCTTTTTTTTTTTTCTTTTTCATTTATTTTGTGGTGGGTTTAATCTGTTTTGTAGTCCTTCATTTATCATTCTGGTTTCCAGCACTTGTGTTTCAGAGTTCTGATAAAATCAGATACACAAAGCCATCTACCTGCTGCATGTCCTTTTTTTTTTTTTTTTTTTTTTTTTTTTTTTTTTTTTTTTTTTTTTGATCAGTATTGGAAATTATTTCCTGCAGCCTGCACTAAAATACAGACTGAGCAGGCAGGCAGATGAATAATGATTTCTTCTAGGTTCTGCCTAATGTAATGAACGGACCTTCTGTTTATTATTATTTGTTATCAGTATTTTTGTACATGTGATTTCCTTCCCTGAAGCTTGCTTTCTTGGGTTTCTTAAAGCTGTATGCTATATGTGAAATTATTAGTTTATCCCAAGTGGTGCAGTAATTCCACTTTGTCACTCCAGCAGCTTTGTCACTGGGACTTGACATGGCTCAGCTTCTTGTTGTTTCTCCTTTCTGAACAAAATTTGTTACTCTCCAGAAATTTTACCATATAATTATGACACACACGAAAAAAGACAGTCCCACTGAGATAACAGCTGTTACCCTCAGTCTTAAGACTATCCTAGCACATGCAGTGCAAAAGGTAATTCAGACTATACAGTTGGGTTTTTTTCCAAGGGCAGCTAATTGCTTAAAACTTTCCTGCATAGCTGTGACTGCCATCTGATCTTCATTTAAAGGCATTGAACTGCTTTCGGAAAAGCTGTAGGCTTCTTCAGCTAGACCACCAGCAACCTGGATAAACTTGGTAATGTCTCTCTTGACTGCATATTTAGGAGAAAAGTACTGCTCTCTTCCTGTAGTGACCTGGATCTAAAGCCAGAGGTTGTTTGGGGTTGCTGTCAGGCGAGATCAGACTGTTGAGTTTAACCTTAATGGAAGTAAACACGAACGTTACCTGCACCTCATTATCCCTGTGCTTTTATGACACACACTCAAGACTGTTTGTATACTGGCTATGGCTCATGCTGATTATGTTGTTAATAATTTGTGTCTCTAGAGTGTGTACTAGCTGGGTGCTTTAGAAGCCAACGTTTTTGAATATAGATAGCTAAATAAGTGGCTTGTTTTTCAGAAGCCTTGGGTAGGTACGGCCACAGTTGAAATCAGAGGAATTGGTGGCTGCTTAGTGCCTGGATAAGTAATTAGCCTTAATGCAGGAGTGCATCCTAAGATTCTGACAACAGGAGGTCATCTCCCTCTTTTTTCCCAAAGTTAAGTAAAGCGGTATTTAAAAAAAATCATAGAATCAGCCGGGTTGGAAAAGACCTCCGAGATCATCAAGTGCAACCCTTGATCCAACCCTGCCGTGCTTAGTAGACCATGGCACTCAGTGCCACATCCAGTCTCATCTTAAAAACCTCCAGGGACAGTGAATCCACCACCTCCCTGGGCAGCCCATTCCAGTGTCTGATTACTCTCTCCATAAAAAACTTCTTCCTAATATCCAACCTAACCCTCCCCTGGCACAGTTTAAGACCGTGCCCTCTTGTCCTATTTCTGGTTGCCTGGGAGAAGAGACCGACGCCCACCTGGCTACAGCCTCCTCTCAGGGAGTTGTAGAGAGTGATGAGGTCACCCCTGAGCCTTAAAGAAGAAGATCCTACTAAGTGACTAGTACCAGTCTGTGTATAGATGGGTGGCTTTTTTTCCCCATCTCTGTGTGTTTCTTGAAAGGGCAAAATTTGACCCTGATCCTCAGCAGCAGCTTCTCACAGTTAATATATGTCTGTCCAGGTGTGTATGGTTTGTATTGGGATTAGCGAGTCTCTCTTGTAAATTGGTAACAAGTTTTTCTGCCATATGTGCTTAGTTTTATTTAATGTAACATTAGATGTAGTGGGAAGATGTATTATTATTATTGTTGTAGTGATTGGGTTTGCTATTTATTGTAAGTATTTCCTGACTTAAAAAACATGAAAACTTGTTTTGTGGTTGAAATAGTAGGAACTGGGAATCTTGTTCTTCTTTAAACAAGCAGAAACAGTAAAAAAACAAGGATATGAGGTATAGGGCCCTAATGCAAAAAAAAAATGGAGTCAAATGCGTCTTAAAATTAGATAGATTTACATATTAATTATATGGATAAATATCTAGAAATTAGTATCACATGATGAACTGTACTATATAAGAATTACATGGAAATTGCACTGGCTTGGAGGTTGGATTTTTTTCTTCGTAGCTTAGAAATATCATCAGATTGGTTGAGAACTTAGTGGAAGGTATTTATTAAATGAAATTTGATGAAACGAACAAACTGGGATGTACTGTTCCTGTCTACAGAAAAGTTTAGGACCTGTAAAATAGTAGCTTGGACTTCTCATTTCTTTCTCTTTTTGCTTAGGTTGAGAATGTTGGCCTGCATGAACCATACTGTAGGCTGTTTAAATATGGTCAATTAATTTCAAGCCACAGAAACTATGAAATGAAAATACAGACATACTATTAAAGTTTGGGTTGTCATCTTTTTTTTTTTTTGCTAGTAACAAGTCTTTGACAGCCAAAATCAATATATGAAAATGGCCTAGCAAAACAGTTAGGTTAATTGTTCAGCACTAGAGATGCTACTTAATAACTTTCTTTAGAATTATTATTTAATACTTATTTTTTGGTTCACAAAACGTCTTAGAAATCTTAGTTATGAGTCTGGCTGAGGCAGTAGAAAGCCCCAGTGAACAGTGTCACAGAGGCATATGCAGCTTGTGATGGAAAGAGGCAGGTTTAGTACTTAATTTCTTCAACCCCAGCCGATCAGTGAGTAATACCTGCATTTTGCATAGTTGTACCAGCATCTAACTGTGTATCTTTATGAGTTTATATTCAAATAAGGAGAAACCCTCCCTTCCCAGAATACATGAAAACCTAAAGATACTTCATGGTAAACTACTGTTTCAAGAGACCTTTCATAAGCAGAGGATAGTAACCTAGAGAAAAGGAGCATGAGCTGGTCCTTGCAGGAGGAACCCTCACCTAACTGGCAGATTTTCATTGGTCTTTTGCAATTGTTGTTTCAAAAAGGTTTCTCTCACAATTGGTTTCACAGTTTTTGAACCTGATAGTTTCAAAGCCTGTTCTCGGCTAGCCTGCTTCCTGTGAAAAGTGATGTTGGGTGAGGCGTTTGTGTGTGCCACATCACACCGGTTAGAAATAAATTGTGTTTTGATCTGCAGGTCTTGCTTTGCTTATTAGATTTTATGTTCCCTTTGGAGCGGAGGAACAAGAGAAAGAGAGAAGCAAACAACAGTGCTGATATGGTGCAGTTGTGTAGGAAAGAGGCACTCATACCAACTTTCCCCCAGGTTTGATCTTCTCCCTGATTCTTACTGGTGGTAGGTCTGGTTGAAACTGGTAGCAGAACAGCTTTAAAAAAGCTGTGATCCCTTGGAAGGTAAGCACTTACACAGCACCAGTTTTCAGCCTTTAACTAAGCATTGACCTTTCTGAAAAAGGAAATTGGATCTGCAAGTGTTATAAATTGCTGCAAATTGTTGTGTTGATGAATCTGTAAAAAAAAGCCCTATGAAAGTAAACCAGAAGAGAACAAAACAAAACAAAAAAACCCCAGCATCCTTCACTAAACCAAAATTAAGCAGATGACAGACTTGTTAACTGAGCACTGAGGGTTTTCTTAGGACATAGGTGCTTACATTTTGAATTGATTCTCAATTGTCAGCTTGATGTGTGTGGGAGGTAAAGTGAACTTTTCATGAAAAACATTCTCATAGGAACAGTTGCTATTTGTGGTTCTTCTGGTACACTTAGGTGTATGTTTAAGGAGAAGAGAAATGACATATTAGTGTTTTCGAGTCTTCTAAATCAAAGAATTGTCTCACTTTTCTTAAGCAGTGCAATTTTTAGATCATATCCGTTTTTTTGGCTGCTAGAAAGATACGCTTAATTTTCAAGTAAATAAATTTTTCTTATTTTAAAAAACTTCAGTTTGGTCATTTTAATTGTAAGCATTTTAATTAAAATGCTGATAATAAAAAGAGTATTTGTATAAAGGAGCTGATTACGCCTGGTGATATAAGATCAAAATTAGACCAAAATTTTGATGTCTACCAGGCTTCCTGACGTGGACATGTATGCCTTTATTCCAGTTGTCTCTGTAATAGTTTGCAGACCATTTTAGCTGTTTTATGATTGCCAGTACTGTACAGGTTGACACTGATCTAAAAAGGAGCTGTGTTTAGAGCCAAGAACTCATCTTTTTACTAGTTACAAATATGTCTTTTTCCTCCTTGAACTTACTTCAGCATAGAGGTTAACTTAATAAAGCCATTTCTCCCTTGACATTAAAACCGAAGTGCTGTTAGCTGCATTTTGGTGAATGCAAGTGTTCAAGACCAGGTTGGATGGGGCTATGAGCAACCTTGTTTAGTGGAAGGTGTCCCTACCCATGGCAGGGAGGTTGGAACTAGGTGATCTTTAAGGTGTCTTCCAACCCAAACCATTCTATGGTTCTGTGAATATGTCTAAGTTGAGTTTTAAAGAGAGTGACTAAAAAAAAAAAACCCAAAAGCAAGACGTCTTACAAATGTATTTATATACTTAATATTTCTGTGAAATATATTGTAGGCCAGACATTTCCTTCATATAGGATGTGGCTGAAGGTATTCAATATTTATTTCTGTGCTTAATTACATACACAATAGTTTACAGGAGTAAACAACAGCACTTGTGTGCGGAAAGCTTAATGTGTGTATGTTTAAGACTTGACCTTAATTACTAGTTTATAATTTCTAAGAATTTCCTGTCTGGACTAGAAATGTTTTAAAATCCACCTTACTTCTACTTTGTAGATTTTAAAAACTAGCTAAGAGCTTTCAGTGTGCAGTGAACACCTACTTGCTGGGCCTTCTGGTTCGTCTTTGTGGTAATCTTTGTGTACCTCCAGCTCCCTCTCAGCAAAGACTGGGCAGGGGAATATTTGACTGCTACCCTCAGTGCTCTTAAGGAAGAACAAGTCTGTGAGGCTTCTATGTAAATAACACAGCATTTAGTAATGAGAAAGTTAGCAGCTCTGATAATTGCTCATGAGGCATACCTATGTAGAATTGTGCTTTGAAAATTTCTTTCAAGTTATCTCCATATCTCCTGTCTGAATTTTATATCCACCAGCAATGCAGACTCATTTTGCAACTAAAAGGAAGAAGCGCATATTTCAAACATTGTTTAGTCATGGTTAGTTTCCTCCTGTTACAATCCTTAGAGAAATTAATGCTCTCTTCTGAGATGAAGAAGGTCTGTCACCAAAGGAATTGAATAAATTATAGTGGTATTCAAAGGGTAGAATGAAAAGACAGGTGTGGGAATCACAAGGGTTTAGTGAGATGAAGGAAACAGTTGTAAATATGCAGTCTGGTTCATAGTGTAGGAAAAAGGGAACTCATAGAGTTCCCAGACAGTGTATAGGCAGAGTTTGAGTGGTTTTGTAAATATTTGGGGTGCTTTTTTCCTCTTGCATTAAACACGCTATTTTTCAAAGGCTTTCTGTCTGAGGTAGGCACTAGGCTTCGTTTACCCAGCCATTTTGAGAAGCAGTGTGGTTGTTTTTCATACTGTTAAAATGCGTGGTTCACCATATTTTCCGGAGCTGCTTTGGTGTCAGGCTGTGTGTGCTGTGTGTCACCAGTGCCAGAGGCTGCTGGGCATTGCAGACAGTGCCATGGCCAGCTCCTCTTGTGTGCTGCTGCACATGAGTCTCCCCTGGTCAGGATAAAGCATCTTCTGGGACGGTGTGACATGTTTGATGGAGCCACCATGTCTCTCCCTGGAGAACAAGCATCTGTCAGGAAATGTTCTGGGAAGCCGGGGAGGGGGAGGAGGTTAACAGCAACAGTATGTGGCAGCAAGGCCAAATTTGCCTGGCACAACCATATGGCTGTTAAACTATTGCTGTCAGATTGCTTCTTGTTGGTGGGCGAAGAGGGCTGGGGTGCACCCTGTGGGAGAGCAGGGTTGGAGGAGGCAGGAGTTGGGGAAGAGGGATGCATGGCAGCTTCTCTTGGGTGCTAGGGGCTGCAGGACGTGCTCTCATCCTCTTCTTCTCCTGCACGCTGGGAAGGGCTGTCCATCGGCATCGGCTGTTGTTTGATGCGATTAGTTTTTATTGACTAAGACGACCTTAATAGGTTTCATTTATGTACCTTGGTTTTATTGCAGTTTAGCCCTCTAAATACCCATGAGGCTCCTAAAATAACAAGGATACTATTAATTAGAAGCTAAAGGGAGCATAAGCTTTAAAACAATCATACTTTGCTCATTCTTTAGTACATGTACGTATTTAAAAACATAGTTTCAGTCTTTGAGTCAAAAATAATTTTCGAAAATAATTTTCAAATCCCTAAAAGCAAACATAAGAATTGCAATTGGTATAACCTGTGAAATGTTTCTACCCCGCTTGTTTGAAATTGAGCAGATCTCACACTAATGGTATCTCTTAAAATGGGGGAAAAGGGAGAGAAGAAATAGCGATAGCTAAATAAAAGGCTTAAGAGCTAAAAGCCTAATATGCAGTGGAGTATTTTTTTGCCACTTGTGTAATCAGAAGCAAAATAAAGACATCACGTTGGACTGGAAACTGAAGTCTTCTACTGTGAAATGGAAATTTATCTGGTATATTGTACTTTTAAAAAAATATTGTTTGTTTTCCTGCTAATGAGTGCATGCCAGATTATTGTTTACTAGTTATCATTCTAGTCCAAATCAGAATTGAAGTTGGCAGAACATAAAGGAAATTTCAAGACAGCTAAATATCATCATCCGGAGCTTCATTTACTGTATATTTTTGTAACTTCAAAGTTAAGATAGATCGAGGAACAGCCATGTTAGTCACCAGCACAGTCCAGTTCAAATAACTAATAATTTTATGAACTCATATAAGAATTGATTAAAATCTCAGTATTACTGCCTTTAAAAATCCAGTTGTCTATTAAAAATAGAGCTGTTAGAGTGGAATACTGGCATGGACTTTTGTGTAACTAGGAAGTGCATGTAAAGCACTATGCTTTTCCCTTGTGGAGTGGCTTGACTGGCTGTGGTGCTGTGCAGTGTTATGTTCTGTAGGTGTTTTGCTCTGCTGACAAGTGTAGCCATTTCAGTGCACTGCCTCAATGTAAGAGTATGAAAAGGTTGAGAAGAAAAAGGAAGTGAAA
>NW_020955475.1:177948-181096 GCF_003031625.1 Empidonax traillii
TGTAACTAGGAAGTGCATGTAAAGCACTATGCTTTTCCCTTGTGGAGTGGCTTGACTGGCTGTGGTGCTGTGCAGTGTTATGTTCTGTAGGTGTTTTGCTCTGCTGACAAGTGTAGCCATTTCAGTGCACTGCCTCAATGTAAGAGTATGAAAAGGTTGAGAAGAAAAAGGAAGTGAAATAATCAATCTGTGTACCCTGGGCACACTGACAGCTACAGCTAGAGTGACTTCTGTCTGATTTGAGCACTTGCCAGCAGAAGCCAGAGTTTATATGGTGAAAACTAAATGGCAGGTCAGTCTTTGGGTAGGACAGATGAGCTTGGGGATCTTGAGTTGGTGAGCATCGTCTGGCTAAGCATTATTGAGGTTTTCCTAAGAAACAAAATCTGTGGTTTGCGTTCGTAAAATTGTAGAATATCTCAAATTGGAAGCATCATCATAAGGATCATCAAGTCTAACTCCCTACTCCTCACAGAACTACCTTAAAGTAAATCATAGAATTAAGGGCGTTGTCCACATGCCTCCTCTGCCAGGCTTACCACTGTGACCATTTCCCTTGGGGAGCCTGTTCCAGTGCCCAACCATGCTCTGGGTTAAGAACCTTTTCCTGCTGTGCATTTTGGCATTGTCTGTCTGTCCATTCCTCCCAGAATAGAACACCCGGCTCTGTTAAACAATATCAGCCACATTTGGCAGTGTTAAGGTGCTCAAAGATAGGGGATTCCTACAGGTGTTTCAAGGATTAGCGGCTAAGGGGGTGAGGGAGACAAAAGTCATGCCACTCGCTCACAAAAAGGGAAGAGCGTAACTCTTGGTTCACTCCATGGGAAGCAACCTGTGCACACTGACCGGCTGGGCGGGATGGGCCGTCATCGTCTGGGTAATAGCAGAAGTTTGTGAGGCTCTTCAGCAGACATGGAGTATGAAAGTGTCAAAACCCAGATTCCTTAAGTTCTGCTGCTTATAGAACAACATATTTATTCATTATGTGGGCTGCAGTCTTGTATGAACTTAATTCAAGTGCCTGTTTGCAGAAGGGGCATGAACTCACTCTTTTTAAAATATGCTTTTGAGTGTAATTGTGAAATGCAGATAAAGTTATAAATCCATCAGCGAACTGACTATTTTAAACCAAACTAGTCGTTTCCAGAGACTAGATTTTTACAAATGTGATATTTTTAGATGGATGAAAATGAGCATATACCACATGCCGGAGGTATTGAGCAGCTTTGTAAGCTGTAAGTTTAAAGCCTTCTGTTTACAATCTGATGTTTTGAAATCTAATGGTGTACAGTATTTGTCAAGTGGGTTTATCGTTACAGAAACATAGCATAGTTCTATATGTCTACAGAATTGCAGAATCATCTTAGAAATTTATGTTTTATCAGACAGCAAGAGAATTTATGCTGATAATTAAAACTTCTTATGTAGTTAATTTCTGTAACTCTTGCAGGAGGACTTTTTGTTACTAAACTATGTCCAGAAGCATGTATAAATTCTTTGAGGTGTTGGAGTGTGATGTGTAATACATGAAAGACTGCTTTATTTTTAGACCCCATTTTCACACTAACCTGCAATAGGAATGGGGATTTTCATTACCTTTTAATTTTGATTATTTTCGATTATGGCCCAACTGACATTTCAAAATACAGTTTATGTATAACAAAATGCCTACCTCTTGTCAGTAGGTACATTTTTTGAAATAAGTTGTGATGTGGTTCTCATCCAGGTTGGTCCTAAGAGGGAAAGCTGCATCCAGGAGTGCATCAAAGAGCATCACTAGCTGCCCAAAGAGGTGATTATCCTGCTGTATTCAGTGTTGGTGCAGCCTCACCTTGAGCACTGTATGCAGTTCTGAGACTCACAATTTAACAAGGATGTGAAAGTCCCTGAATGTGCCCAGAAGAGGAAAACAAATGTTGAGAAAAGGGCTGGAAAGCATGTCCTGTGAGGAGCAACTGAGGACTTTGGGTTTGTCTCCTCCTTGGACAGAAGGAGGCTGAGGGATGACATCATTCCTCTACACCTTCCTGAGGAAGGGAAGTGGAGAGAGCGGTGCTGAACTCTTCTTTTGGGAATCCAGTGGCAGGATGCATGGGAATGTCTCGGAGCTGCACCAGGAAAGATTTTTACTAGACCTTAGGAAGCATTTCTTTACCAAGAGGGTGGTCAAACATTGGAACAGGCTTCCTAGAGTGTGGCTGACACCCTAAGCCTGACAGTATTAAAGAGGCATTCGGTCAGTGCCCTTGCAGTATGCTTTAACTTTTGGTCAGCCCTGAATTGGTTAGGTAGTTGGATTAGTGAGAGATGTATGTCCCTTATTACTGAAAATATCCTATCCAGTCTATCCTATCCTATTGTGGTCTTTAGCTGTGGAACTCCTGCTGTATTTGTTACTAGACCTTAGTAACAAATAAGTTTCTAGAGAATAAGTATCTAGAGAATAAGTATCAAATAAGTATCTAGAGATACTAGAACTTAGTATCTCACAGATCAGGCTGAACATATATCCTGTCACCATGCAAACCAGAAGAAAATAAAAAAGTACCTAGATGTTCCGTTATGTGGGACTTGATAGAAAGCCTGCTTTGAGTGCAGGTTCAGGCGTTTTGGAATGTCCACTCTTGGCATTCAAGTCAGAGTTTGTTACGATTTGGTTTTGATATTGCTTTCCAGGCATAAAGAAGCTTATTCTCCAGTAGTGATGACAGTGTAAATAACTGTGGTAGCCTAGTACCACCTGTGTAGGTGGAGCTATTCTGCTAGGGTTGCTGCCATTTTTGGTGTGGTTTTTTTTTTTTTTTTTACTCAGTTGTAACCTGTTTAAAGCTTAGTCCATTTACCTATCACCTTGCCGTAAGTCAGCAAGTAGCAATTGTTTGAACCACATTACCTTAGATTATAAAACACTTCTGTAGTAATGAGTTGCATACTCTTAGCAGTAGTTGCAGAAAATCTAATGGCCAGTCTCTTCGCGAACGAAGAACCGGGGAAGGTCTTTCCACCTTCCAGCCTGCGCATTGGATTTTTTAGGTGAGACACAGTGTGCGCGGAACTGAGCCCACCCTTTAATCCTGAGGTTCATCTGCCGGGGCCAAGCACGCTTGGACGGTGGCAGCGAGGTCCTCAGGACGTAGATGGATTG
>NW_020955475.1:181303-182502 GCF_003031625.1 Empidonax traillii
CCTGAGGTTCATCTGCCGGGGCCAAGCACGCTTGGACGGTGGCAGCGAGGTCCTCAGGACGTAGATGGATTGCCTTACGGGCTAACGAGCTCCATCTGCCCGGGGAGGGGCCCCGACCGGGAATCGAACCCGGATCTCTGCAGTGACAGTGCAGTGAATTTTCCCCTGGACCACCGGGGGCTCCCACTGCAGAAAATCTAATAGGCATAAATATGACGTTATGGAATATAGGAAGAAAGAACTTGTGAAATGACTGTAGAGTGGATGACTGAGCAGCTATTTTTGTTCCGTTTCAGGTATACCAAGCAGTGCATTCTGAAAGCATGGAGAATTTCTATCAAAAAATTGCTTTTATTCTGGAGGCAAGAGATTATATTGGTAACTGGAAGAGTGCTCAAGAGAAAAATTGTTTGTTCAGGATTCAGCTTACTGTCTATGATGATGATCTTTTCTGGACTGACATGTCCAGGGTGTGACCAGTGCTTGCTTTTGTTTTCTCACTGTGCTCAGATTTAATTACCTGTATTTAGAATGAAATCCCTTAAAACTGAAAAAGTATTTACATTACTTTGCACCCACAGCAAGTAATTTCCTCTTGCTGGGAATAGTTGTAAAGAAATGGTACTTTAAGGGAGGGACGGCACTGTGTGATTGGATGGGATGTGATACATGGATGGAATGGTTAAAACTTGAAAGCCTCCTTTCACCTGCTTTTGCTCTATCCATTCTACTGAGAAATTATTAACAGGTGCTGAAGGCATGAGTGCTGCATGGCCCTGAACTCTCAATGCACAAAGAAAAGATCAAACATACCCTTTTTTTTAAAACATGAAAGGAAACCACTGGAGTTGGAATTTGTTGTGAGTGAGGACTAATCTGACAATACTTACTAGATTTTCAGTGAAAGTGAAATATGACTGTTAACAATCACATCAACGGTTGTTTTTCAATCTGTTTTTTGTGTCCTACCACAGAGAGGATGCTAGCAGAATGAGGAGGGATTAAGAAACTATTTTAATCAAATGTTAAACACTGTTGAGAGAGGTATGGCTGGGGATGGTGCTGTGCTCAGAAAGAGATACAGACACTCTTCTAAAATAAGTAAGATGATTTTCCCCTCCTTTTTATTTTGTATCAGTGCTCATCCCATCCTCCACATCATGTTTTTTAGGCTGAAGATTTTGAAAAGATAACATTTG
>NW_020955475.1:182523-186385 GCF_003031625.1 Empidonax traillii
TGTAACTAGGAAGTGCATGTAAAGCACTATGCTTTTCCCTTGTGGAGTGGCTTGACTGGCTGTGGTGCTGTGCAGTGTTATGTTCTGTAGGTGTTTTGCTCTGCTGACAAGTGTAGCCATTTCAGTGCACTGCCTCAATGTAAGAGTATGAAAAGGTTGAGAAGAAAAAGGAAGTGAAATAATCAATCTATGTACCCTGGGCACACTGACAGCTACAGCTAGAGTGACTTCTGTCTGATTTGAGCACTTGCGAGCAGAAGCCAGAGTTTATATGGTGAAAACTAAATGGCAGGTCAGTCTTTGGGTAGGACAGATGAGCTTGGGGATCTTGAGTTGGTGAGCATCGTCTGGCTAAGCATTATTGAGGTTTTCCTAAGAAACAAAATCTGTGGTTTGCGTTCGTAAAATTGTAGAATATCTCAAGTTGGAAGCATCATCATAAGGATCATCAAGTCTAACTCCCTACTCCTCACAGAACTACCTTAAAGTAAATCATAGAATTAAGGGCGTTGTCCACATGCCTCCTCTGCCAGGCTTACCACTGTGACCATTTCCCTTGGGGACCCTGTTCCAGTGCCCAACCATGCTCTGGCAGTGTTAAGGTGCTCAAAGATAGGGGATTCCTACAGGTGTTTCAAGGATTAGTGGCTAAGGGGGTGAGGGAGACAAAAGTCATGCCACTCGCTCACAAAAAGGGAAGAGCGTAACTCTTGGTTCACTCCGTGGGAAGCAACCTGTGCACACTGACCGGCTGGGCGGGATGGGCCGTCATCGTCTGGGTAATAGCAGAAGTTTGTGAGGCTCTTCAGCAGACATGGAGTATGAAAGTGTCAAAACCCAGATTCCTTAAGTTCTGCTGCTTATAGAACAACATATTTATTCATTATGTGGGCTGCAGTCTTGTATGAACTTAATTCAAGTGCCTGTTTGCAGAAGGGGCATGAACTCACTCTTTTTAAAATATGCTTTTGAGTGTAATTGTGAAATGCAGATAAAGTTATAAATCCATCAGCGAACTGACTATTTTAAACCAAACTAGTCATGTTTCCAGAGACTAGATTTTTACAAATGTGATATTTTTAGATGGATGAAAATGAGCATATACCACATGCCGGAGGTATTGAGCAGCTTTGTAAGCTGTAAGTTTAAAGCCTTCTGTTTACAATCTGATGTTTTGAAATCTAATGGTGTACAGTATTTGTCAAGTGGGTTTATCGTTACAGAAACATAGCATAGTTCTATATGTCTACAGAATTGCAGAATCATCTTAGAAATTTATTTTTTATCAAACAACAAGAGAATTTATGCTGATAATTAAGACTTCTTATGTAGTTAATTTCTGTAACTCTTGCAGGAGGACTTTTTGTTACTAAACTATGTCCAGAAGCATGTATAAATTCTTTGAGGTGTTGGAGTGTGATGTGTAATACATAAAAGACTGCTTCATTTTTAGACCCCATTTTCACACTAACCTGCAATAGGAATGGGGATTTTCATTACCTTTTAATTTTGATTATTTTCGATTATGGCCCAGCTGGCATTTCAAAATACAGTTTATGTATAACAAAATGCCTACCTCTTGTCAGTAGGTACATTTTTTGAAATAAGTTGTGATGTGGTTCTCATCCAGGTTGGTCCTAAGAGGGAAAGCTGCATCCAGGAGTGCATCAAAGAGCATCACCAGCTGCTCAAAGAGGTGATTATCCTGCTGTATTCAGTGTTGGTACAGCCTCACCTTGAGCACTGTATGCAGTTCTGAGACTCACAATTTAACAAGGATGTGAAAGTCCCTGAATGTGCCCAGAAGAGGAAAACAAATGTTGAGAAAAGGGCTGGAAAGCATGTCCTGTGAGGAGCAACTGAGGACTTTGGGTTTGTCTCCTCCTTGGACAGAAGGAGGCTGAGGGATGACGTCATTCCTCTACACCTTCCTGAGGAAGGGAAGTGGAGAGAGCGGTGCTGAACTCTTCTTTTGGGAATCCAGTGGCAGGATGCGTGGGAATGTCTCGGAGCTGCACCAGGAAAGATTTTTACTAGACCTTAGGAAGCATTTCTTTACCAAGAGGGTGGTCAAACATTGGAACAGGCTTCCTAGAGTGTGGCTGACACCCTAAGCCTGACAGTATTAAAGAGGCATTCGGTCAGTGCCCTTGCAGTATGCTTTAACTTTTGGTCAGCCCTGAATTGGTTAGGTAGTTGGATTAGTGAGAGATGTATGTCCCTTATTACTGAAAATATCCTATCCAGTCTATCCTATCCTATTGTGGTCTTTAGCTGTGGAACTCCTGCTGTATTTGTCACTAGACCTTAGTAACAAATAAGTTTCTAGAGAATAAGTATCTAGAGAATAAGTATCAAATAAGTATCTAGAGATACTAGAACTTAGTATCTCACAGATCAGGCTGAACATATATCCTGTCACCATGCAAACCAGAAGAAAATAAAAAAATACCTAGATGTTCCGTTATGTGGGACTTGATAGAAAGCCTGCTTTGAGTGCAGGTTCAGGCGTTTTGGAATGTCCACTCTTGGCATTCAAGTCAGAGTTTGTTACGATTTGGTTTTGATATTGTTTTCCAGGCATAAAGAAGCTTATTCTCCAGTAGTGATGACAGTGTAAATAACTGTGGTAGCCTAGTACCACCTGTGTAGGTGGAGCTATTCTGCTAGGGTTGCTGCCATTTTTGGTGTGGTTTGTTTTTTTTTTTTTACTCAGTTGTAACCTGTTTAAAGCTTAGTCCATTTACCTATCACCTTGCCGTAAGTCAGCAAGTAGCAATTGTTTGAACCACATTACCTTAGATTATAAAACACTTCTGTAGTAATGAGTTGCATACTCTTAGCAGTAGTTGCAGAAAATCTAATAGGCCTAAATATGACGTTATGGAATATAGGAAGAAAGAACTTGTGAAATGACTGTAGAGTGGATGACTGAGCAGCTATTTTTGTTCCGTTTCAGGTATACCAAGCAGTGCATTCTGAAAGCATGGAGAATTTCTATCAAAAAATTGCTTTTATTCTGGAGGCAAGAGATTATATTGGTAACTGGAAGAGTGCTCAAGAGAAAAATTGTTTGTTCAGGATTAAGCTTACTGTCTCTGATGATGATCTTTTCTGGACTGACATGTCCAGGGTGTGACCAGTGCTTGCTTTTGTTTTCTCACTGTGCTCAGATTTAATTACCTGTATTTAGAATGAAATCCCTTAAAACTGAAAAAGTATTTACATTACTTTGCACCCACAGCAAGTAATTTCCTCTTGCTGGGAATAGTTGTAAAGAAATAGTACTTTAAGGGAGGGACGGCACTGTGTGATTGGATGGGATGCGATACATGGATGGAATGGTTAAAACTTGAAAGCCTCCTTTCACCTGCTTTTGCTCTATCCATTCTACTGAGAAATTATTAACAGGTGCTGAAGGCATGAGTGCTGCATGGCCCTGAACTCTCAATGCACAAAGAAAAGATCAAACATACCCTTTTTTTTAAAACATGAAAGGAAACCACTGGAGTTGGAATTTGTTGTGAGTGAGGACCAATCTGACAATACTTACTAGATTTTCAGTGAAAGTGAAATATGACTGTTAACAATCACATCAACGGTTGTTTTTCAATCTGTTTTTTGTGTCCTACCACAGAGAGGATGCTAGCAGAATGAGGAGGGATTAAGAAAGTATTTTAATCAAATGTTAAACACTGTTGAGAGAGGTATGGCTGGGGATGGTGCTGTGCTCAGAAAGAGATACAGACACTCTTCTAAAATAAGTAAGATGATTTTCCCCTCCTTTTTATTTTGTATCAGTGCTCATCCCATCCTCCACATCATGTTTTTTAGGCTGAAGATTTTGAAAAGATAACATTTG
>NW_020955475.1:186578-190436 GCF_003031625.1 Empidonax traillii
AAATGTTAAACACTGTTGAGAGAGGTATGGCTGGGGATGGTGCTGTGCTCAGAAAGAGATACAGACACTCTTCTAAAATAAGTAAGATGATTTTCCCCTCCTTTTTATTTTGTATCAGTGCTCATCCCATCCTCCACATCATGTTTTTTAGGCTGAAGATTTTGAAAAGATAACATTTGCTTTCTCTCCATATCAAGATCTCAATCCCATTTGCGTTGACATTTTAGCTTTATGAGCGAGAATGCATTATGTAAAGTTTCCATTAGCCTGCAAAATATTAAATTAAGTGTTGAAAACATGAGTTGTTTGTGGTGAGTGAAGCAGAGCAAGCCACGGAGATGATTTGTACTTGTCAAAATTAGATGAAGTTGTTGTTTTTCGGTTTTTGGTGGTGTTTATTTTTTTTTTTAGGTTAGACAGGGAATGTAACCTACCACTCACTTTCTTTCCATTCTCTTTGCCTTTGTTCAGAAAATGAAATTCACTGAACAAAGGCCAAGTTCTTAATAACACAAGTGAAAGCATAACTATAATTTGTAGTTGGAAATACTGTGAGTAGCATATGTGGCTGTACATTCCTTTGGCAAGATGTTATTCGCATTCTCCTTGAACATGTAATTATGTATCATTGCTTAATAAGGAGAGAACTTCTTTGTCAAACATTTCTCTGTAGCATTAGGCTTTCGAACTGCATGTTGTAAAAGAATGCTTTGGAAGATATCAAAAGGTTCAACTGCTTTTTTTTTTTTTTCTGATGGGAGATAACATAGCTGCAGCATTAATTGTAGTCTAAACTAGGTAAAAGTGTAATATGCAGTAGTATATTTGTGCATAAGTAGTACAGGAATATAAATGAAATCTGTCTTGACATGCATTCATGGTAACATTCTTGCAGTTTGTTTACAAAATGAAAGAATATCTGTCTTTGGTAGAAAATTCTATGTTTAAAGCAGTGTCCCACTATCCTTTGAAGTGTTAAATGCTCCTGGGTTTCATTTTTTTTGGCACAAGGGTAGTGGATGTTGAAGAAGCCAACAACATTAACTTGCACAGGAGCATTCCTGTCTTATTTTTGTTTCTAGGTCTGTTTCCTGTGTTGGGGGAAGGGGAGTGAGAGCACAGCTGCTCCCTAAGTTCAAGATGAAGCTGCTTCTTTAGTGTGTTTTAAGCCTTGGTCACAGTTTCTTACTGGAAGCCTTTAAATGAGCTTTAGTCTGATATTCAATTGCGCTTTTATAGGCATGAAATCTCCCTCCATCCCCCTCTCTTCCCTGACTCTCCATTCTAGTCCCCAACAACAAAACCCACTCACTAATGAAACAAAACTCCTGATTATCTGCAACATAAATATCCAAGAGGACCCTCAGAAGGAGAGCATTTGTATGTACATGTTTCTGAGTTCAGCTTTGGCTGGGCACAGTGATTGATCAATATTTGTTCTGACGTTTGTTTCCTCGATTTTAAACTGTTGATACAAGCCAGCACAAAAGATTAGCAACTTTGGGTACCAAAGCTGCTAAATTTGAACCTTTATTTCTCAGAGAAGCTGAAACATCACAGAGAATGGGAGATGAATTTTCTGCCTGGTTATTTATGGTACCTCCAGTAATTCAGGCAGAAAAAATAACAACCTATTCTTCTCTTACATTTCCTTATACATATTTAAACAAAGTCTTCTATCTGAATTTTGCCATTCGTATTCCTTGAGCAAAAACACTTCTATTTTTTCATAGTTGTACAAACAAATTAAAGCACCCCTTTCTTCTGTTTGTCCAGTTGAAATTTTTATTGGCCTGTGTTGCAATCAGATATGTATAAAAGAAATAAAACAAACCTGCATTGGGAAGAATGTCAGTGTTGCAGTTATTCTCTTTCATGCGGTGGTAGGAGTTCATATTGAGGTACCTTTGCTTACACAGACTAAAATGTTTCAGTGAGAAGGAAAACCATGTATTGTTGGTTGTATTTTATTTCCCTGCAAGAGAGCAGTTTGATGGTTGGATAGGGTGTGTTTAAAATGCAGAATAATGTGGGGAAAAAAAAAAAAGTTATTACCTACCAGAGGCTTATAGTCTGGGGCAGAAGGTACTTAGATGGAAGTCCAGTTTTCAGTGTGGCTGTTTCAAAGTCTGAAGATAGTTTAATCCAAACAGAGCTGACAAAGGAGTTAATGTTGGGCACTCGCTGTTGATTTACAAGTCTTGGCATACCAAGAAGGCACGAGAAACCTGGCTGAGCACCAGCACTGTAGACTAGATAACCAGGGTAGTTATAAGCATGGATTCCTATCCACGTAAAATGATGGAATAACTCATGTAGGGCTTGGTAAATAAAGAACGGAGGAGAATCACAGGGTATTTATTGGTAACGCTTGTCAGCATGAGTTTGTTAAAAGTAGGCCTTGTAAGGCTGTTGGGGTAACTCTGCCATCCTGTCCTTCAGCGTTCGCATAAGGCTACTACCTTTGCCATGTTTTTCAGCTGCTTTTACAGTGGGCTGTTGACAAAGTAGTGTGAAAATACACATTTAGATTTGTGTAAGGTTACTCCATTGGTGCTATTTGGCATTTTCGTAAAGAATCAAGAACGACACACGGTGAGAAGGACACGCAGTAGCTGAATCAGACCTTAAGGAGGGTTAATACACTTACATTTGAGGTCCTTGTGCGTCTGTGTTTACCAATGGGTTGCCAGTCCTCCACCCTTGAACATTTCTTCTTTTATCTGTGCCCATGTAAAAACAATCCCTTAAAAATTTTATAGAGTATTCAAAGATTGAGAAAATAATAAAGAATAGAGCAAATTGCTGAGTGATTACGCTTGTAAAACGGGGGAAGACAAGATTGTTACTTTAACATAGCAAATGTAGCATTCCGCAGAAAGGGACTAAGACATGGGGTTTCTTTTAGAGCAGTAGGCTCCATCCTCTGTAAAACATCTATGGCTGAAGGGCTGACGTGGTCTCTGGGTACATAAGCTAGAAAGTGTGGGAATGGGAAGATGGCACTCTAGCACTGAGAGGTTTATGGCTAGATTGTTTTCTCTAGTTCTAGTGTCCACAAGTAAAGAAGAAAATAGTTAAAGGTTCGAAAAAGAGTTGCAGGATTAAAGGATGGAAACAAGCCTGAAGTAGAAAGGTTCTTTGAGTTTAAGATATTGATCGTAACAGAAAGCTAAAATGTATTCTCTTTAAGCCTTTGTAACACATAAATCCCTGAACTTCAGTGTTTCATTCTAACTGGGAGAATGATGGAGCCCCTGTATTCTGATCCCAGTTCTGTCAAGTCTTGACAGTTTTAAAACCTTCACAAATTTCATATATAATAATGGCTTAAGAGTTTTCAGTGAAGTAGTTGAATATAATTACCTGATTTTATAGATGGAGAAAGTGGAATAAAGTCACATGCTTTAATTCTGCTTCTGGAATTTTTGTGGAGTACATTTACAGAAATCTCAAGGTAGGGCTATTTTCAAATTGTGTTGTCCATTGAAATGGTTCTGTGAACTTCCAAATTCAGGATAGTGCATTTTTTTAAAAAGAGAATTTACATTTGTTATAAAGGCTGTGATCTTGAGGAATTGTATTAGTAACTGCAATCCTAAAACTGAAATTCAGTGGAAACTAAAATGAAAGTTGATGGCTTGGTAATCGTCTAATAACTGCAAAAAGTGAACAGTAACATAATGAAAAATATATTAAATACTTTATTTAATTATCCAGTGACACACGTGCATATTGGTGTATGGGCTACTCAAAAAATCAAAGAGATGAGACTAGTGTGAACTGTAGCAAATTATAGAGGAAGATCATGAAGTCAAGAAATATGTGACAGAGCGAAACATTGGAAATATACTTTTA
>NW_020955475.1:191482-296248 GCF_003031625.1 Empidonax traillii
GTATATTTGGCTAAACAGGGTTTGACTAATTGTTCTCAATTTGAATTTTCTCAAGGATAGCTGCGTACTTGCTATCCTATGTCAAATGAATTATTTCTCAGGTATAAACTTGTCAGCAGATGTTCCAGGGTTCTAGTCTGCTTCCACCCTCATGATATGGTGGGGTGTGGTGCTTCAGAACTTGGCTACTCTATACCTGGGAAAAGTGATTCAACTTTAATTAGGTCAGTCTTTTAATGTCAAAACCCTCAAGCCTTCCACTGTACCAGCAGATGCATGACAAAAAATTAAACCCACAAATCTCAGTGCTGTCTGTGTATACACGAACTCTTGGAACTTCAGTGCTGTGTGAGCTGTAAAACAAGATTTGTTTATGCTACCAACAAACAAATAACACCAGGTCCTGTCTGCAGCCTCTTCTAAACTCTTAACAACCGAGCAGAAATGTTCCAAAGTGAATTACGAGTGTAGCAGTCTCGCAAATTATAAGAATATTGAGATCACATGTTTATAGAAAGTGTTCGGCAGATGATCCAAGTCAGTGAAGGGTTCAGGCCTGCAGCCTGACACACAAGTTGTGGCTGATTAAACCTGAAATAACTTAGCTACTGTGTCAGAATTTTGTCATTGCTCAGAGCCTTCCTAACTCATTCCAGGGTAAACAAGGCCTCCTTTTTCTTCTCTAGCCATTGTTACTTTAAAAAACAAATCCAAAATATGAACTGTACAGTAATGTTGTTGTCTGATGTCGTCAACAGGGAGAATTTTCCTCACATGTGTATTTGTGTATAGATGGTGGATGATTGTGTTTGTTCTTCAGTACTTGACTGAACTTTTTTCTAAATGTTGTATATATTGTGCACTTGTCACAACAGTCACTGTTAATTAGTGTTACAGGTGATAGAGGTGGAATGTATAAATACATTTGGGGCTATGCATTCTGAAGTCTGTTCTAAAGTGACATGTTCAGTTGTGTAATACTGTTTTTTCCTCACTAGTGTTTTTTTACACCTGAACAATGTAAGCAAAAACACACAGATTTTTAAGTTGAATGATACCAGGAAAGTTCCTTAGAGTCCGGATCATTATTTGAAGGGGAAAAAAAAAAAAAGGCAGAAAGGAATCAGTTTTTTCTCCCCTCCCCTCAGCAGAGTTTTGGGTGTAAATAATATATATGATGTTGTATTTTGTATTGTTGTATTTTCAAACAAAATGTCTCGCATGCAAGTGTATTTTAATGTTGGAATTCATGCTCTGTGCTACGTCTGTTCAGCACTAACCTGTCTCTTTCAGTCTGGATCCTTCTGTGAGATGAGTGCCTGAGGGAAGGGAGAGCAACGTGCCTTCTTCTCAACTCCTCTGTGATTTATAGCAGTATGTGACGAAAATGGCAGGACCCAATGATACTGCATCATATGTAATTATTGTCGTCCTTCCTCTTGGTATAGTTTTTCTTCCATTTTTACTCTTGGTGTTTTCTGGGTCAGAATTTAGGTGTTAGTCTAATTCAGCCTCTGTCAGCTGTCTGTCCTCATAGATTAAAGGAATCCCATTTTTAACTATATTATTTTCTTGAAGACCCCTACCCTAAATTTCAAGTTGCTTGGATTAAATTAAGATTTTTACAAGAGCATGTAGTGACAGGACAAGGGGGAAAGGGTTCAAATTGAAAGAGAGTGGGTTTAGATTAGATATTAGGAAAAAATTCTTTACAGTGAGGGTGGTGAGGCATTGGAACAAGTTGCCCAGAGAAGGTGTGAATGCCCCATCCCCAGAGATGTTTAGGGCCAGGCTGGATGGAGCCCTGAGCAACCTGGTCCAATTGAAGGTGTCCCTGCCTGTGGCAGGGAGATTGGAATGATCTTCAAGGTCCCCTTCCAACCCAAATCATTCTATGATTCATTATACAGAATGTTATCCAGTGACTTCCTTCCCATCCTTACTTTTTTGGAGGAGCAGGGGTGAGGCCAGGGACTGAAATACCCTGTCTCCAGCCTTTATTTTAAAATGCACGTGTGTGTTTTTTTAAACCAAGTTTGGTCAGACACCGACCCTGGGGAATGCTCATCTTTTATCTTGGGGTTTTTTTTTTTCCTTTTATTATTATAAATTGAAATGTAAAACTGGTATTTTAAAATTCAGTGCTAAAACACCAAAATACTTGATTTTAAATCAAGTTAGCAGTCTCAGTTTCATCACATTGATTCCTTTGCCTGGACCATTTCTGCAATATTAAGCATGTATGATTTTAATTTAAAGGAATTTATTAAAAATACAATTTGCTTTTTAACATATATTTCAAGTTGATTTGCATCATATGTCTTTGTAATTATTTTTGCATTTCTTCCATCCAATTTCTGCAAGATATGTTCCAAAACCCATTTATTTTCGTATGTATTGATGGAAAATGTTTTTCCGTCAAATTTTCTAATCTGATGTACTTAAAATTGTTTTGCAAGCAAAATGATTTTTCAGTTTATAAACATTGAACAACTACTTCACGTTTATAGCAGAAATAATAATAATAAAAAAATACTCCTGGCAGAAAAAGGTACCACACATCATCCATCTTTATGCCTTTTCCTAAAACCTGCTTGTTTCCATTATGGAAACATATGAGATGCCATAAGTCTCTTGGTATGTTTATGAGCAATATAGATAAGTGTTCACAAGAAAATAAAGCTGCCCTGTGATTTCTGTGGGTCCCACACGTTAAAATGCATTATAGAGGAAAATAGTTCGCTCTCAAGAAGCTGTGGATCTCATTGCTGTGGGCAGCACTTTAAAAAAAATGTGACTTCTAATTTAGTTTGTCTTGTCTTATGCATGCTATTCTGTGTGCCCAGTGGGTTGAGCAGTGAACTGTATGAATTCTGGAAGTGGCTTTAGGCCACTCATCCTTGCTGGTTGTATAGGTGTTGTTCAGATTTCAGGAATCACTAGGAGAATTATTCCTGCTTGTTTACAAATATGTCAGCTCCTCCCGGCAGGTGCTCCTGTTGAAGCACACAGAACTAATAAGAGAACTTGCTAAAAAATAAGTGTGGCAATAGCAAAGCATTGTAAGCTCATTTTTTGCCTCCCAAGTCCAAAATAAGGTCTCTCAAATGTATCCTTACTCCAGAATACATCAGTGCTTTGCAGTGGAATATAAAGTAATTCATTGGCTGATCCCTTAAAAAGTCATTTGACTTAATATCATAAAAATCTGTATGATCATAGCTACATATAAAAATTTTGTAGTTACGCTATGCAAAGCTAATTTTTAAATTTGAAGTTATTATTGTTATATAACACAGACTATTTCAGAAACCTGAAGCTTCCTGTACTCTAGATCCATTCATCCCAAAATGGGGAATAACATGCCTTATATTCATCCTTGCATAGCAAGAGTAATAAGGACTGAACTGAAGTGCTTTCAGCACTGTGGCATCCTCTGAGTGCTGAGGGAAAGTACTGCTGGCAGAACAGGTTTAAGTGCTCATGAAGAACTTGATCTTTCCAACCTTTAGTTTGCCTGAAAAAGGCAACAGCATGTGGTCATGTGCACAATATCTGGGACGTCTTTTCGCCAACTTATTGCAGTCTTTTTGCACGTGGATTTTTGAATGAAGTTGTACTACAGTGCTGGAAAAGAAATAGGAAGTTGTTTTCCACCAATGAATACAGAAATGAGTTGAGTAGAATGCTAGGCACACTGAAATGTTGTGCATGGAAATCAGTGTTACCATCTTGGCAAACTGTCAGGTGTTGCTTCTTTGCAGAATCCAGCAGTATTGCCATAATACAAGATGCTTCAGGCTCCCTATGAATTCCACTCATCCCTGTTGATGGAGCAAGAAGGATGAGGGTGCCACTCTGCTTTAGCTATTATACTGCATTTGTTCATGAACTATAGGGAGAACAGCTGGTCTAAGCTACTTCAGAAAATGGAGTTCTTACTCTTTATCTTTTACGAAAAACAAATATCTTCCTTTCTTCTTCTCCCCACCCAGTCCTTACATCCTCAGGCCTGATTGCAGGTGTAGGAGGATAGATAAGCAAGCCTTGAGACCTGTGTTATGCCTCACCTCCGTCCTTCAGATCTATAGGGGAAGAGAAGCTGACCTTTCTTCATTTGCTCTCAATCTGAAAAAAGGGGATTGGGTAGACTTTACCATAGCAAGAAGAACGGAAATTGTTTGAGAGGCAGGAGGTGCATGTGGGTACAGTTGGCAGGTGATTTGAGCCACAGGCAACTGTAAGGCTGGCAAAACAGATAGCCAGTGAGAAATTTGAGGAGTAACAGAGAGGTCTGCTGTGCTTTTGAGTAGCCAGAGTACAGCTGCAGCAGGAAGCAAGGTTGCTGCACTCTGTAAAGTGGCAGCCCCGTAGCTGCTCTGTATGTTATAGATCCATAGGAAGACTTCAAAAACCAAAGAGGGTTAGAATAAAATTGAAATGCATTCATACAAAAACAGAGGCTAGTTTTTAATTAAGTTGTTTCTGGTCTTCAAATAGAGTTAGCAGCACAAGGGAAAAGTTTGTGATATGCTTCGTGATAAGCACATCTTTCAGTGTTTTAACAAATAATTTTTTTACGTATGTTGGTTTGTTCACTGCTGATGAGAAGGGGTAGAAAACATACTTAATCTGTTTAAGTAATGTCATACTGTTATGATCTACTCCTTCTACCTTTGGAATGGTCAGTCAGCTACTTTTTTGGTTAAGACAGGTATGCGTCACAGTTACAGTAGGGTTTTCAGTTCTGGGCAAATCAAGATAAAAACAAGTAATGACTTAAGAAAACCTGGAAAAAAAACAGGTGATAATATTTGTGTCTTGGTCTTTGAAAGTTTTATATATATTATTATTTTTATATAAAAGCCTTTCAGCAGTCTGATACTCAGAACTTTCATTGGAAATATTATAGACATTTTTCAAAATTATCACTCTGTATCAGTGCTACCTAAATTTTCTAGGCATTTCGGTCAGTGCTGACTATTTTAGCCAAATACATTTAAATTCATATAAGCTGATGAAATATAGAATACCTCTCAGTCTAATAGAAACTGCTCATTCATCTTACCCATTGGACCAAAAATAAGATCATTTGATAAAACAAATCTTGTTTCTGCTCCAATCTGATTTTACAAAATTTTGAGGCCCACCAGCTTCTTCCAGTTAATTCTTCATTGTGAAAGATAAATTTAGTTTTGTGAGAGACCAGGTATGCAGAAGTCAATGGAAAAAATAAATATTTAGGGCCTAAATGATAACAATGATGACCTGTATAGCAATGGAAAGGATTTTTGCAACGTAACGATGCAGAAGCAGTAATATCTTAATATGTCTGGGTAATATGTTCACAAACCACTTAAAAATATTTGCATGAGAATATGTTTTGCAACTGCCAGTGCTATTCTGTAATCTCAACAGTTATGCAAATAATTGTGTGAAAAATAAAACCAAAAATTACCACAGGTTGTTTTTTTTTCCGCATGTAGAACGAGTGGGACTCATGTCATCAGTGCTGCTCGTGGGCACTCTGCCCTCCGTGGCCCGAGCCCCATCGGTGTGTAACATGTGCCCTGGTGCCACCAGGGGTAGCGGCGTGTGGAGGGAGGTATTGCCAGGCTGTCACAACACGTGCCATAACTTTCACACAGGATGTGAGTTGGATGTTGGGGAACTCGCATGCGTGCCTGGAGTGGCAGGAACTGTGTTGGTGACCTTGGAAGTTGCAGGGCCTCATTAGAATATTCTGCAGTGTGTTTTGTAAATCCTATTTAAACCTCTACAGAAGTGAGTCTACAAAGTTGTATGGCACAATATTTTCACAACTAAATGATAAATATCTTTAAAAAAAAAAAACCCACACAGCTTTAAAAATTTTTACTGGATCTGTGTTTCACTAGGGAGGCAATATTGAGCTGCCCAGTTCCAGTAAAATTGGAGGCAATACACCTTCTTCCTATCTCTAGAATAGATATAGATCACATGTTAATTAAAAAAAAAATAATAGGATGATACACATAAATTATTTTCCTACATCTTTGGGAGACCATTTACTGATGCTAGGTTCTAGTTATACGCCAGTTATGTCAGCTGTTTAACTTCATTTTCTCTTTTTTTTTTTTTTTTTTGATGGATAATTTAGCAACAAGCTATCCCAGTGAAAATAGGACTAAAAAATCTCAGTGAACATAGGAATGAAGACACTTCACAGTTATTGACTTTTGTTAACACCATGAAGGGTTTGTTTTTTTGAATGCTCTCCTTCAATAGGAAGAGCTCTATGAGGCCAGGCAGTTTTGGTAGTGTAGCTTTGTTTCAGAGCTCTACTCGTTCTCTCATACTGTTAATAGATCATATTTACAGGTGTGGAGGAATATATGAACAGTATGATTTTAGTCCCTTGCTACTCTAAAATGTAATGCCTATCACTTCCATAGTCAGGAACTTTCTATCCAGAAAAAAAAAAAAAGCTCTTGTGAGCTTCCCAAAAGACAAAACAGAAATATGCCCAATTGCAGTCCTCTGAAGTGAATCCAAGAAGCTTTCTGGTACAAATCACTAATAATAGACATCTTAGAAGAATTTAGGAATAATACTTTTATTGACCAATGGTAAATAAATCCCAGAGGAGACCTCCTGTAGCAGAAACTGCCTGACCAAGCTCAGTAATTAATTGTTCTATAGCTAACATAAAGAATTAATTAAATTTTGATATAATTATGTTGTCAAGGGATATCAAATCAGTGATCAAAGGTGAGCAAGTGACTTTTTAAAATTAAACAGTAATCCCCCTTTCTTTCAGAGATAAAGTTCACGAATTTGCTCAACGTGCTTCATGTACGTGACAAGAATGTTTTGCTGTTGTGAGGAAGCGTTAATTGTCTCCAAGTAGAGAAAAAAGCTCCATGAAAAGCTCACCTACTGTGGAAAAAGCCACGAAGGATGAGACATGAGGGTCACTGAACTACATCAGGTTTAGTCTCTGGTCTTGTATGGAAGGTATACTAACCTGCCCAGCCCTATCAGTTCAAATTTAGGCATGCCTGGTAAGTACAGGCAGAATTCGTAGGATGAAGAGGAAGACACGCCTGAGATTAAGTACTTGGAGTTTGGGTAGTCCAGGTTGCTTTTTTGGGCCTGAGGGTTGGGTAGCAATAATCCAGTCTGTTCCAATTTAACATGCCATTTGAGTCTTCTCCGGTGCATTTAAGGAGAGAAACAGAACCCCAGCTAACCTAGGACAAGGGTAGAGAACAGAGGACAATGTGCTAGCAGATTTTAGAAACTTGACTGGTTACTCTAAAAGGCTAGGAAGCGGTGTGCAAGTGCCTTTCTCCTTTGTTTGGGGCTGTGAGACAATTGCCAGCCTTTCCAGATCAGAAGGGGAATAACTGGAGTCTGTTCTGTTGCTAAGTCCCGGTTGGCTGTACAGTCCTTAGCACTTTGACTTGGCTATAGGAGAGAGACAAGAGGTGGTGTGGTCCCGATTTGTGATCTTACATTACCTGATGTCAATATAGACTGGTACCAAACAGGGATGTCCTTGTAGATGTCTTTAGTTGATTTTAGCACACAGGCCCTGGGGATCACCTGGCATGAGGAAGAGTCCAATTAAAAGAGTTGTTACACCAGAAAGTTAGTCAAGGTGTGTGTGGGAGGGAGTAGTTTTCGTTTGGACTGACTGATCTGCCTTGCACTTCTCTCTTCCCCACTCCCCTGCACTGAAGCCATGGGATGATGGGCTCTAAGGCACGTGAAGAAGAGCCAAGCAACCAGGAGAGCAGCTGGGACTGTCAGTGGTGGCAATCTCCAGTTAACCAAATTAGATGCAGAGTGAAAATTTTCCTTTCAGTTCTTAAATCTCATATCTGCATGTTTTCTACATGTGCTTTGTATTTTCCTTTGTGTTTGAGGTGGTTAGTTAACTTACCTGAAACAGCCTTGTGCTACACAGAACAGTTTGCATTTTAGAGCATTTGTTCAGCTTCAGTCTTGGGATTCTATAATATTTTGTGTTTGGGCTGCTAGCCAGAAACACTCTCCAGTGTATTTCCCCAAGTTTTAACCTGAGTGAGTAATTTTAGGTTGGGCAGCCTTCCTCTTCTGCTCCTCAGCTTTCATCTCCATCCTACACCGTGGACTTCCCCTGGGAACTGTAGGGTGGTGGTGTAGACGTCTGCCCACAGCTCTCTGGGTGACCTTGCAAGCGTCTCCTCTGACTCCCTTGGTGGATCCTTTTCCCCTGCAAAAAGCCATGAGAGAAAACAATGGAAAGAGCCATCAGCCTTCTGCTGAACTCCCAAGGCGAAAGGCTGGGCTGTGTCTCTGATGCCTCTCACTAATAATGATGCTTCAGATCTATTACTTATTTTTCTTGGATCTTTTAAGTAAAGTCTGATGTGAGTATTTGCTGTACTGTGTTAGCCTGAATTTTGTTTAATATCGAAGTTCTGTACTTTTGCCAAATGTGCTGTGGAAACTTTATTTTTTCCTTCTGCCTTTTTTAGTGTGTTCGGGAAGATGCAAACTCATACTTTTCTATGTTTTTGAGCAGCCTTTATTTCTTGTTCTTTGAAGTATGTATTGGAGAGAATGGTACGTGCTTCATTTCTTGCTGCAGGCTGTTTTAAATGATTAATCAGTGGTCTTTTCTGTACACACACAAATGCACATGTATACATGTATGTGCATGCACACACACACACACATAAGCAAACATGTATAAGCACCTTAGACTAAATTCTTTAAGAAACTGGTTTTCTTCTATATTCTTTTCCTGCTTCAGTTTCTAAAAAGTAGTAGCTTGAAAGATTTTAACCCATTTTCTGCATTCTCATCAAATACAGTATTTGGCTAAGTGTTACGGTGTCAGCCTGCCTTATTTCCCCTTCACAGAAGCATTCTTCACACCTGCAGCTTTCTTCTGTTTTTCATAGCAGAAATATTTGCATCAGTCTTAAACCTTTGCCAAATCACTGCTGACAAGTATTTCTGTAGCGCTTTATTTACAGTGTGGTTCTCTTTTTTGATACGAAATGTCAACATCTGTACTGGACAAGTTAATTTGTTTGGAGAAGGTCATGACATCACTTAAAGAAATGCTGGGCCATCAGCTGAGAATATGGTTTAACATAATCTTTACCTGTTATGATTATGCTGGAAGTAAGCTTGTTGTAATGAAAACAGTACGTCGAACTGAATTAAAGATTATCTCTGGTACAGGGAGGAATTTCACCACATAAAAAACTTGGCACATGATGGGGGTTTTTTCCTCTTCTGAGACTGAATTAAATATTGCAATAATCAGAAGACTACTGCTTGAAATAATACATTGAGGTAACTGAGTAGGAGTGCCTTAACTCTTTATGTGACACATTTATGTTTCAGTAGATCTGCTAATGCTATTTCATAGTCTTCAGCCTTTTAAATATTTGATAAATAATACTTATGTTTAGTGCTGTTTTACATCGCCTGATCATACTGCAGTCATTTTTGGGCAAAGATACTCATAAATGGGTCCTGCACCCGAAGGATAGCTGAGGAAACTGTCCAATACAGACGTGCTTGTTTTGGTCTAACAAAGCACGTGGATCACACAGTGCTGTCTTAATTAGGCTCTCTGGTGTGCTGAAATGCTGAGCTTGTAATACCTCATTGCTTGTGACAAAACTGTGATGTTTAGGAGGAGGTAGAGAATGCTGAATGTATAACCTTCATTTGTAATCACGTCAGGCGTATCAACATAAAACATTCCGTTTTTCACTCTTTTTTGCACGCCTTGGTAGTTTTCCCCTTTTGCCGAATAACTGTTAATGAGCCTTGTTGAAGTTCCCTTTATGCCCCTTGATCATCAGGCTGTATTGACAGGAACTGTTTTAGATGTTTAATCTTTTCGGTTTTTTCCCTTAGGCATTATAGGGTGACAAAATGCGATAGCAAATATGGTAGCCACCACATTCTACTCCTTGTGATGGTTAGGCGTTTAAGAAAAACCTTTTCAGATTTCTGTAATTTATTGATAACTTTCTTGCTTTGTTAGTTTCTGTCCTCTTGCTCTCTGAGTCATAGAGGGATACTTATTTAGACTTCACGTGTGAGAGTGAGTGAGGACTGGCTGATAAGTGCGCTACCACCCGTGCAGGCTCAGTGGGAAAAAGGGCGACTGGAGGATGGTTCATTGTGGTGGTCTTCAGGCCATGGAAAAACACTTCTTGGGCAATCTCTAGCAGCAGGAGCTGTTCAAGACCCTCTGAGCTTGCTCTCCCAAGAAGAAAAAAAAAGTGCAACTGGCTCACAATTTCATTAACAATTAATTTCTGTATTACTCCTGATTTGCATAGCACTTCTGAGACATAAAATATTACACTTTTTTGATTAGGCAGGAGTACCCTATTTTGAGCTACAAGGAAACTGTACTGTTATTCCTTGACAGAAATTAATTCTGTGTTCACAGTAAGTTATGCATTTGCTTATTGTACGTTATGTAAGGTGTCCTTTGAACTTGCTGTGTGTGGTATTTCACAGGAGCAGTGGAATAGTGTTATTTTTCAGAGTGCTCCATCAGACAATGCAAATAATGTCAATTCTCAAAATCCCCGATAATAGGAACATAGTATTTTCTGAAGTATGTTATTGTAAAATTATGATGAAGTCGTGACACAAATCAGTAAAGCTAGGGGATTTTCAAAGTAGAGACAAGTCTGAAGCATCTCTGCTTCATTCTTCCTGTTGTGCAGTGTACTAGCTTCTGCTCAAACCTTGGTTTTAGTGTCAGTTTTAATTCTGAATTTATCTGACAGATTTATCTCTGTCAACCACAGGATTTGTATACCATCTCATACTGTAGTTTCTGGTACCTGCCTGTACTTAACTGATTTGTTTCCTATCTGCCTCGTCCATCTTTTCATTTTTGGCGAACTGGATTTATCTTGTTTTTATGATTAAATGGAAGGAGTTGCTAAGGAATGAGATCAGGATCCATTATTACATTTTAGCATTGTTTCTTGAAAACCTGATTATATCTTGCAAATTAGAGTAATATCTTGAAGGTAATAAATCCTACATAGCTTGTTAAATATCTCATTTTTTACTTCTAGATTCTTACTGAAGCAGAATAATATTATTCCAAACTACGCGGAGTGTGAAGTGATCTACTGTTGCTCTGTATGTTCACTAGTAACTAAATGTTTGCCATCCTAGGACAGAATTATTTTGCCTCAAAGATTTTACATTCAGAGTATGATTTCATAACTATCAGTTAAATAATGTTTTTTTGCTAATGATACTTAAATATTTATCACCTCTCAAGCAGTTGGGATAAGGCAAGGGAAGTACTTTTCTAGACAAATTCAGATCCATGTCTAAGTCAAGTCTCTGTTTATCTTCCATTTTCTACTACGTGGCTGATACTTGGGCTTTGTTATTTGATGGGCTACAAAATTTGCTTTTGTGTCTCATGCATTGAAAATGTGCACCATATACATATATTTTGTTACTGCTGATAATTGGATTAGAGTTTTGCCAGTCATATTTGCTTTTAAGAGTTTATGGTATAGATCCACTTGCATTTATGAAATAATTTTAATTGGTTTCTCTGACTGGGAAGTGTTCAGAGTGTGTGTATGCATTTTCTCCTCCTGTCCTGGCATCTGAATACCTTACAGCTTCACTCATGTGAGCACCCTTCATTCATAAAGAATTCTTTTGACAGTCTCTGCTCTTAAGATGTTTCTTGACATTTCTCAGTATTTTCCTGTGATGAAAGTCTTGTTGCTCTTGACAATGAGACACTAAAATGGAAATGCTGCAGAGAGCTAATTGACCTAGTAGCAGATGCCTTTGGGCACAATGCATTTTCAGTCATCTCCAGATGAAAACTTTAAAAGCAAATGTGTTGATTTTTTTTTTTTTTCAAGAATTCTCTTTTCCCCACCCCCTCGCCCCTCTCCCCTTGCACATTTTGGCTTCTTACCGTTGGTAATGATGCAACTTATCACTTTCGGAAAGTAAATATGTGATGTGATTGCCTCTGACAGAATTTTCAGTGATTCAAAAGGGCCGTTTCTTCAGAAAATCAAATGTCCTTCCATGATGTGTACTTGAAATTTGCACTTTTGATGGAAATTAGAAACAGTGGGCAGGAATAATACCTGCAGGCAAGGAGCAGGAAATCAAGGAGATGGACTAAAAGACGCAATTAAGAAGTTGGACCAAGCAAAAGAACTGTATTTAGGGAGAAAACAGGAGTGAATTTATGAGTAAAAAGTACACAAGCAAGCACTATAAACGAAATTCCTGCAATAAGACAATGGACCCAGAAGTATTTCCAAGCTATGGAGCAGTAGTTATGGTTTGTATACCTCCTGACCTGTATTAGGTGGGAAGTAAACAGGCACCAGCTCTGTCACCTTGATTTCCATAGCAGGAACACCCTGGTGGAAGGGCTGGAGTTTTGTGAGTGCAGAAAACAGATTTGACAGCAGCATTTTTACAACTAAATCCAAACTTCTCGGTGTCATGTAGTGGAACTGAAAATTAAAATTGAAGACATGCTGTTTCTTAACTTGCTGCCTTTCTAAAAGAAGCGTGGCTTTATTTACCTCTGTTTTTTAATGTAATTTTCACTAGTTTGAATACCGATTTTTCAAATTAGTAGTAGTTGATGATAAGCATCATTCTTTCAAGTATTTTAAAATGAGTGTGATTGATGTAAAGTGCTTTCCTGCCACTGAGGTGTACCTAACTGGAGCAACGGATGTACTGTGTGGATGGTCAGCATTTCAGGCAGCAAATTCCTATTGTGCCTTTAATGTCTTTAGTAATCATAACTCATAGCAGCCTAAGGTTTACTCTGATTTATAGACCTAGTGTCATGTAGGGAAAGATTGTTGGTGTGGGGGCTCTCTGCTCTGACTTCCACGTATTTCCGTCCCCGCTTCTGGAGTGTGGCAGGGATAGGAGAGGGCTGCCTTGTCAGTTTGTGAAAGGTGAGCATTCCTGGGCTTTAGCAGGGTCATCTTGCAGGTGGAAGAATTTCCAGGTGCCTATTTGCCTTAGAAATCTATCCATTGTGTGTTATTTGAACTCAGGATGAGGTCTTATTTTAGTTTCAGCTGTGGAGGGCTGGCCATGTTGGTATCCTTCCTTCACTTCAGGCGATCATACGTATGTACTGTAGGCTCTCAGTGTTCTGAAATTGCATGCTGTTGGTCCATTTAGAATTGCTAATTAGAGAAGATACGTGGAAAAACTTTGTGTATGTGTTTCAGTTTCCAAGATTCCCTGAACCCTTGGCATATATATATATACTTCACTACCAAAATAGTTGAGAGCGTTCACTCAAAATGATGGGATAGTATTATACTGCCTTTGTCAAGCCTTGTACTAGGGAAAAAGGAAACAAAGGATTAAATGACTGGAATAGGAAAATTCATCTCCTCCCCTTCTCCACCATGACTTGTTTGGCTTATTTTTATGCTAAGGTCAAGAGAAGTACTCTTTTACAGACAATATCTAACTACTTCTTTTAATCTGTTGTACATGGGATGGCTAAATATAGGAATGCACATGCAATATTTATGTTGCTGTGAGACAAAGATACACCCTTAACTTGGCCTGATCTGAAAATAAAAGCTCCTTTGGTCAGAATCACTATTGCTTTTATGAAGTGTATAATCATGCTGCAGCCTTTAGCATTAATGATGTTTACAAGTACCTCACATTTCCCTTTCCATTTGGGATTAAACTGGTTCCCTATAAAGACATGCCATGTGTTGATGAATAGTGTTGCTGAAATATGTAAAGCAGAGCTCATTTCACTTACAGTGTTCAAAATCTTACTTATTTCTTTGTGAAGGTTACTGTTCTTGTTAAACTGTTGATTCCTAATTCATGACCATTCTCACTGAATCTGCATTTTCTCTCCAAATACTTTCCCAGGCTGTACTTCAGTTGTTCTGAAGAGCTGATAGGTGATGAATGGCAAACAATGTTTTCCAGGGCTTAATCGCCTTCTGTCAGAGTAGGTCACAGGAGAAAGTGTGTCTCTTAACAAGAGTGTCCTCCTTAACTGGTGGCCACAGTAGGAAAAGGTGAAACCTGAGGATGGTGGAGTTCTGCAGCAGCTCTGGAGAGGGATTTAGCTGAAATAGGCTTCATGCAATAATGACAAAAATGTGTGGAAAGCTGAGTACAAGAGATCTCGGGGAATTCTCCATTTCTTCTTGCCCAGTAAGATCTTAACCATGATACAAGCACTCTTAGAGTGAAGATGATCTCCTTCTAATTTTGAAACTGGTTATAGTTTCCTTTCTTTGGTTTGCTTTTTGCAGGCATAGTTAGTGTCTTGACTTCTGTGTTGCACACGAGTCAACTCACCTCTTCTTTCCTTCAAACTGGACAGGGTCAACACAACTGTTAGACTGCAAATATTTTGATGAGGGCTGTTTTGACAATATGCAAAAATACTTGCTGCAAAGGATAAAATAGCAGAAGATAGAAAAAAATAATTCTAATTTCCTTGAATTTAACAGAGTAGACATTTTAAACCCTAGATTAAAATTTCCATCTTACACTTTTTCTCCATATTTTCCTTACTTCCTTTGTCTTTGAGAGGAGGACAGGTAAAAGATGGGAGTACAAAGCTGGAAAAAAAAAATCTGTTAAAAATCATGCTCTGAGATATTCAAAGGTTTTAAAAGAAATCATTTTATTGGAAAAACCATCATATCATTGGTGATTGCTTTTGCTTCAGTAAGTTTCCCTTGAAAAATTACAGTGTTCTAGGTATGTTGAAATGAGTGGGTATCCTGCTATGTAGTAATTTGGAGTGGAATCTTTCTGCTCCCCTTTTTTCACATTTGTTTTTCCCGATCTCTACAGGATGACCCAATACATTGACACATTGACTCATTTTCTTACTATCTTTTGCTATATAGTGCACTAACCTTGACTTAGTATCAGATTGAGTGGAACTGACTCAGAGCAGCATGTAGTCACTAGCTAAGGTGGTGTTTCAGGGAAATTGGAAGGCTCTCCTGTTTAAAGCTCCCTGTGTTTTAGTATCTTATTTACCAATGTTTTCAGTGAACGTAATACCTGTAAGAAGTGTTTTGCTGTTAACTGCGTGGAATCATAGCTCTTTCAGATAGCAGGGGTTATTTCGTTGTTATATTGTTTAGGATAATGGAGATGTAAACTTCCATTAGCATGCTTGGTAACAAGGAAAGCATAGAGGTTCTAAACTGACTGTTACTATCTTGCATCCTTTTTCTGTTGCTCTGAGTAGATAAAATAACGCCCCCCCCCTTTTTTTTTTACCTTTTTTTTTTTTTTTTAATAGATAGTTAACTCATATGTCAGATAATCCTGCTAATCCTACAAACACCAAAGCATGCATGAAATTTGCTCAGATAAGCATTTTTGCTGACATGGACGTTGCTGAGGTGAATAGTGACTCATTTGAATGTAGTAAGAGATCTTTGAGTAGAATCAATGGCATTTATAAGTGTGAAGGTATCTGACAATTAGCTTTAAATATGTTTTATTTTTATATAAAAGAATTATTTCAGTGAAAGAACTCTCATGTGTCTTATCAGAAAAAAATAAGAACTCTCCAAAATGTTTCTTGTAAAAGCCTTTCTCAGAAGTCTTACTGTGCAGAGTAGCTGCTTCTTTTCAGAGGTCTTGACTGGGCAGTGTAGTCTGACGTGCACTATAGAAGTCTATTAAATAAAATAGATTAAAATTCCTATGATCTTACCTTTTTCTAAAAAATATTTATCAGTAGGTCCTACAGGAATAATTTAAAACTGTATTGTAAAAATGGTTTTTCTTCCACTGATACTTTCTTCTTTTCATGACACTAGCTTAGTTGTCTACTCTTCATCGTTTGGCTCAGTAACTGTATCATATATTTAGGTCCAACCAATTTATTTAAGAGTTACTGAGTTTCTAAGTAATGCAAGTATTTCTGTCAGTCTTGAGACAAAACCGTAACTTTGTATCTCAACATTCAACTTTGTGTTAAATATCGGGTACTCTATTCTGTGGAAAATTCCCTGTGCTTTCAGTGTATTTCCCTGTACTGAACTGTAATGTGTTCTTAAAAGACCAGATCTGCATGGTGTAGAGGTTCAGCATGGTTTGGTTTCAAACTCTGTGTGTGGGCAACCTTGCCAAATGTCACCTCTGATAACACGTAACTAGTGGTATATCCCTGTAATTAGCAGTGTCCCACAAGGTTCAGTGTTGTATAACTTTTTCATGAATGACTTGGATGAAGGGGAAGAGGCATCCTCAGCAAGTTTTCTGAGACACAAAGCTGGGAGGAGTGACCGATAGCCCAGAGGGATGTGCAGCCCTGCAGAGGGACCTTCTCAGGTTGGAGAGATGGGCAGAGAAGAACTTCTGAAATTCATCAAAGGCAAATGCAGGGTCCCGTGCTTGGGCAAGAATAACCCCCTGCACCTGTACAGTCTGGGGGTGACTTGCTGGAAAGCAGCTCTGTGGAGAAGGAACTGGGGGTCCTGGTGGACAACAAGGTGTCCATGAGGCAGCAATGTGCCCTTGTGGCCAAGAAGGCCAATGGTATCCTGTGCTGCACTAGGAAGAGCAGTGCCAGCAGGTTGAGGGAGGTGATCCTGCCCGTCTACTCAGCCCTGGTGAGGCCACATCTGGAGTGCTGTGTCCAGTTCTGGGCTCCTCAGGACAAGAGAGACATGGAGCTCCGTGAGTGGGTCCAGCAGAGAGCTATGAATATGATGAGGATATTGGAGCATCTCTCTTATGAGGAAAGGGGAGGGAATTGGACCTGTTCATTCTCAAGAAGACCGAGAGGGAACCTCATCAGTGTATATAAATATCTGAAGGGAGCTGTCAAGAGGATGGAGCCAGGCCGTTCTTGATGGTACCAAGCAATAGGATGAGGCAACAGGCAGAAACTGATGCTCAGAAAGTTCCACCTGAACATGAGGAAGAACTTTTTTATTGTGCAGGTGATTGAGCACTGGAGCAGACTGCCCAGAGGTTGTGGAGTCTCCCTCATGGGAGATGTTCAGGAACTGTCTGGACACAATCCTGTTGGACCAGATGTCCCCACCAGTGGTCCCTTCCGACCTTACCCATTCTTTGATTAATTTACTTGGTAACTATGAATAATTTCAATAGGATGTCATGAATATTGTTAAAGTGAAGGGAGACCTAGTTCATAGTCCACTGCTCAGTGTCTTAGTGGCCAGCTGGTTACTCTGTATGGAGAATTTCAATGGGGCTTTGTGGCATGAGTAGTATTTGGAAATCTTAATTGCCTGTGCTGTTACTTTGAGGAAAAATACAAGAGAGTAAACTGAAGGAAGTAATTTTGACCTTGTGTATTATGCTTTTGATCTTCTGAATAAATTTAAATTTACTGTAAATTGATCAAAGTTAGGAAACTCAAGCCAAAGGCATCACTGCAGTCATGCCCCTAGAAAACCTGGTAAATGCCACTCATGAAATTGAGTGCTCCTCCTGTAGTTTCTTGGCTCCTTTTTAAGGCCATTAACTGTACTCTGTTGTTTCTGGTTTGCAGGTTATTATCCTACTTGACATCTGCCTAGGCTCAGACCTTAGCCTGTGTCATATCTATACTTTCACATCATATGTGTACATTGCATTCACAAAATACATTAATCACAAGATACTCTTCACTGTTAGAAAAAAGTGTACTGTGGATAAACGTACATTTAGGAACTTTAGATGCCCTGGATTTGAAGGGCATTAGGCTTCTTAGCATAGGGAGAGACTCTGTATTGGGCTTATATTGTTTTTTGGTTTTTTTTCTTCTGATAGTTTTGATATAAAGATTAGAAAGTAAAGTGGCAAGGTCAGTTAGAAGGAATGATTAGGACTTAGTGACTGGAAATCGAAGTACTGACGATAATTCAATCTGTTCAAGTGTGTTGTGGTTTAAAAAAACCTTTCCTTCATGCTAACATCAAAAACAAACAGTGCTCAAATACGCATAATTCAGTATTCTTGAGGTATTAATTGAAAGATCAAGCACCATGAGGCAGCAATGCAAACTTCCTTAATTTAGTCTCGTAACTGTGTATTATCCCTGGCCAGTGCGGGTAATTTACTGTAAATCACTGTAATTCCTGTCTTTACTGGTAACACCATGTCACACTGTCACTTTGAAACATGACCTTCTCATTTTTGCTTGTAAACTGTGATGTTTCTTTTACCATGTATGCATACAAAGATTTCAGTATCTGTTTGTACACACACAAACTGTATGCCTTATTTGCAGATGTATCTTGGCAAAGGTATTTTCCAGCTAGCAATGTGAGTGGATTTTGCTGGCAGGACTTTATGAGAGGTACCTGCATTTGTATTCAAGTAAAGTAAATGTTGAATTCTTTTGGAGATGCTGCTTGTTTTGTGCATTGAGATTCCATATTAGAAGTAAAAAATAGACTTCTGTTGTATGGGCAGTGAAATTTTAATATATAAATAGAATGTACACAGATCCCAAGCACCAGGAGATAGTTGTCCTGGTTTTCAGATTGCTTACTTTTTGCTGGTATAAGTCAAGCGTGCACTCAGTCAAAACTGTATTTTGTATTCCATGTGTCATAGACTGAGAACCTAACCAGAATTGTGTCTGATATTTATCTGCAATTTTAGCAAAGCATAACCTTTTCCATTATCAAAGACCAAAGGACCAAACTGATACATTCACATCTAGCTAGTGAGCGTGTGTGGCACAGAGGACAGAAAACCAGCCTGGGGCAAATTGCACTACCGCAGTCTAATAAAACGCTGGGTGTTACTGCAGCTTTGTATGAGATGGGTCATCATCAGGCTTGGCAAAACTGGCTTTTCATCCCTTCAGTTGTGAAGTAAAAGATGTGCTTAAGCTGCCTTGGGCATGTTTTCCCTCCCCCACTGCTGAGCAGCTGCCTAGATGTGAAGAATATCTACCTCTTCTGTAGCTGACTCAGCTCAGCTGGCCAGCAGTAACAAGCTAGGTCATGTCAGTTCAGTTGTTTCTGATCCATACCTTCCTTCAGTGATGCATGAAAGTGCTCTGAAAACAGAAATACCTAGAAATATCTCTTTCATCTGTAGAAGTGATGTAGTGAGTTGTCTGCAATTTCCATAAGGTAATGCTCAAGGCTTTGCACAGCTGTGCTGTTTCACTTTAGTGCAGCATTGTTATTAACACGGACTTCTACACCACAGGGTACTAGCAGAAGTCATCCCATCTGTCTTGGCTATTCATGAAGTGTTTCCAATATCAATAATGGGTTAATCTGTGTAAGACATCTAAACGGGAAATGGTTAAGGTATATATGTGATAATGAGTGAGAAAGAGAAACCAAGTTCAAGTATAGCTAAGATAATCAGGTTTTGAGTAGAATGCTTGCTTTATTTGCAGAAAAATACTCCCATGTGCTTAGCTTGGAGGACAGTGCTGGCTCTGCTTGTTACTTGGAAGAAAAAGTATTTTTTGGAATGCAACTGTGAATTGTTCATGGCATTTCTGGGCAATTAAGAGATCCTGAGCTTTAAGGGAAAGTCGTTCTTGTTTTGTCTAGTTCTACTAATGTTCATGTTTTGTACATACTTTCCACAAAAGTATGTTTTTATTAGGAGTATTTGATTGTAATAGTGAAATTAACACTATGATGTGAGTGGCTACAACACACTGTCTTGTATAGGAACCACCAAGCTGTTTGTTTCTTACCAGTCAACTCCTTTGTCCATCATTCTTTGAATTTGTGCTCCTGCATTTTTAGATCTTTTTGTGTCTTTGTCTTGGGAAACCAGGAGACTGTCACTTTCAGTGTCTAAATTCTTTAAAAAAAGAACATTCAAATTGTAAACTGAGAATCCTGAAAACATTTTTCAGAAGAATACATCAGTGTAGATGTGAGCTTCAGTAGAAGGAGTTATCACTGAACAGCACTTGCTCTGACAACTAAGAGCAAGTAGGTGTGAGGGGAGGTGGCCTAACACCTAGTGACTTGTGTGGCTGTAACCCCCACAAAAAGGCACTTTTAGTGCAAGCTGAGGACATGAAGATGAGAGCAGACAGTGGGGAGGTCACCCCCATGTCAGGGTGGATGGAGGTTTGGCCTTTCTGGGTATCTTCTGTGTAGCTCCCCAGCAGCCTAATGCAGTTATTACGTGGCGGAGAAGTGGCCATCTAGAACCATCCATTTAGAAATTACTTTGAGTGCAGGCACATGCATTTGGTGTGCAGTAACAGGAGTACCCTTGTGCACTGTGTAGTTCATCTGTTTGCTGCTAGAGTTTAGAGGTATATATTTAGGATTAAGAATCAGAAAGTCTCAGTTGCTAGTTCAGCTCTGCAAGCCCCTCGTGCCTGGTCTCAGAGAGGTCACACTAATCTCTATCTCAGTATTTAAAAGGAGGAGAACGTCTGTTAACATTGTAGGATGTTCTGTAGATGATTTAATGTTTGTAGCAGTCTAAATTAGGTAAAGTGCTGTGATGATGCCACTAAGATGGCTCTAAGCCACCAGTATGATGCAGCTGTGAAAAAGTCTAATGTGCTTCTGCGATGCATTAGACATAACGTTTTTGTAGAGAGACGGAGAAATGCTAATAGCATTTCACGAAGCTTTCCTGAGATCTCATTTGGAATATTGTGTCCAACACTCCTCCTTTGCAGTGAACAGAAATTGGAACAGGTGCAAAGACAGACTACTAGGCTGATCAGAGTTGCAGAATATTTATCTTTCAAAGAGCAAATTAGAAAGCTTTTATTGTGTAGCTTATTCGAATGAAGGTTGAGAATCACAGAATCACTGAATCTGCTGATTGGAAGACAGCCACAAGGATCATCAAGTCCAGCTCTTAGCCCTGCACAAGACCATCCCCAAGAATCACACCGTGTGCCTGGGAGCACTGCTTCTTGAACTCTGTCAGGCTTGGTGCTGTGACCACTTCCCTGGGAAGCCTGTTCCAGTGCCCAGCCAGAACCTTTTTCTAATATCCAACCTAAACCTCCCCTCACACAATTTCAGGCCATTCCCTCGGGTCCTGTCACTGGTCACCACAGAGAAGAGATCAGTACCTGCCTCTCCTCTTCCCCTTACAAGGAAAGTGTAGACTGTGATGAGTAGACTGTTCAGCCTTCTGTTCTCCAGGCTGAGCACACCAAGTGCCTTTAGCTGCTTTTTGTATGGCTTCCCTTCAAGGCCCTTCACCATCTTCCTTGCCCTCCTTTGGACACTCTCCAAAAGCTTATTATCTTTCTTTATAATGCGATGCCCAAAACTGCACACAATATTCAAGGTGAGACCTCACCAGTGCAGAGCAGAGCAGGACAATCCCCTCCCTTGATCGGCTGGTGATGCTTTGCCTGATGCCCCCCCCAGACACAGTTGGCCCTCCTGGCTGCCAGGGCAGTGCTGACTTATGTTCAAGTTGCCAGCAACGAGGATCCCCAAATCCCTTTAAACAGCACTGCCTTCCAGCATCTCATTCCCCAGTCTGTACAAACATCCAAGGTTGTCCCATCACAGGTGCAGAATCAGCACTTTCTCTTGTTGAACTTCATGGAGTTGGTGATTGCCCAACCCTCTGATTTGTCGAGGTCTCTCTGCAGGGCCTCTCCGCTTTCAAGGGAGTCAACAGCTCCTCTGAGTTTTGTGTCTTCTGCGAACTTGCTTAGTATCCCTTCCAGTCCCACATCAGAGTCAGTTACGAAGATGTTCAAGAGCTCTCGACCCAAGATGGAGCCCTGTGGAACCCCACCAGTGACAGGTCACCAGTCTGATGTTCGCCCCTTCACTGTTACCTCTGCTCAACCTGCGAGCCAATTGCTCTCCCACCACAGGATGTATTAATCCATCTGTGTGCTGGACATTTTGTCCAAAAGGAGCCTGTGACAAACAGTATTGAAAGCTTTACTGAAATCCAAAAAGATTACATCAACTGGCTTCCCTTGATCACTAGATGGGTTACCTTGTCATAAAAGGAAATCAAGTTTGATAACCAGGACTTTCCTCTAATGAAGCCATGTTGGCTGTGACTGATGACTGTGTTGTGTTTCAGGTCATTTTTTCAGTATATCCTAGAATAATCTTTTCCATGATTTTACCAGGCACTGAAGTGAGACTGACGGGCCTGTAGTTTCCAAGTTCTCCTTCTTGCCCTTCTTGAAAGTTGGTTAAATGTTTGCCAGGTTCCAGTCAACTTGGACCTCTCCAGATTCATAAGACCGCTCAAAAATCATCGAGAGAGGTTTTGAGATGTTATCAACCAGCTCTTTGAGGATTCTGGGATGCATCCCATCAGGACCCATAGATTTTGTGGGGATCCAGCTGGAGCATGAGATCCCGCACAATTTTAGGGTCAGCTGGGAGCTGATTATTCTTGCAGTCATGTCCTCCAGCTCAGGGCACTGGCAGGATGAAGTAATTCTTTGTAAATAAATTTATGAGTAAAGGTCAGCAACGAAGATCTCTTCAGCTGAAGTATAGTAAATTTTTTTTTTGTATTGGTATTATCAATTGGTCCTGAATGAACGTAGATAAGAAATTACAAGAACTTCCTCCACCATTTCTTCTGTGGTGGCAAAGAACCTGAAAGTGGGGCAAAGAACAGTGGGGCAAAGAACCTGAGCAGTGTAAAGCCCAAGTTTAGTAAGCTGCACAGGAGATTTCATTCTGGAATGATGATAGAAAGTTAAGTTATGACACAAGTCTTTGGGTTTGAAGTATTGAGGTCTCCAAGGGGTCTGAAGGGAGACTTAAACTGCTTGTTTTCATTATAATTGTTTGGCACTGACAACATGCTTTAGCATTTCCAGTGGTTACTAGTGGATAAGAAGCATGCTTTTTATACTTTTCTTCCAAACCTTTTTAATAACAACTTATTTTACTTGCCCCCTGTTCTAGCCCCCATCTTCTCACATTCACCATAGAACCAATTACTAGATCTGGGATTAGGAACAAATGAGTCCCCCTTGGGAAATTAAATATAATATAGATATTTTCATCCCTTTTTTGTTGTGTGAAGCATGGTCCACTTCCTGTGATCATGTAGAAGTTGTTACTTAGTAATTATTAAAAACATGTGCAAAGACATAGAACATAGCCAGGGCCCTCAAGCCGTATTCTATAATTATAGATTTTTCTATAGCTATTTTGCCTTTTGTACGGTATTGAGAAGACTTTGGTGGGGTTTAGGGCACATGGAGCAGATATGGAAACTTGAGAGCTGAACACTCATCGTGTGGTTGCCTGCAGTTGCACATCAATCCTGAAAGGACCGTCCTGTGTCTCTGAACTGTGCTGAGGCACACACTGAAATGCCCCAGAGGAGGTGTTGATTCTTTCTGCTGCTCATACTTTACTGTTTGGTGCAGACAAATTTCTTGGTCGTGTTGTCTGCAGAATATACGTATTTGTCACCTCCTGTACCCCAGAAGAATTGTTCTCAGTAAGTGACGTCTTGCAGTTTGGTTATCACTCTGCCTTTGTGTTTTTGGCATTTCTGTGAGAAATTAGACTTGCAGGGAAATCAGCCACCACCTCAGATTGAGGGGGGGAGCTACAGAAGGAAAATGAGGTGTGAAATTCTTTCATAAGCTCTAACCTTGGTATTGAATTAAGTAACGAGAACGTGGGCAGGAAGTAGAGGATGGTAAAGGGCAGTGCTTCCATTATTTTGTCTTATTTTTGTAGAAAGCTGTGCAACCTGAGAGGAGCGTAGCGTTTATAACACATTCAAGGCATGGCTGTTTCCTGGTAAGTGTGCAACAGGAGGAAGTGTTGTTCTTAAATTAGTAAATGAAAAAGCAGCTGACAAAGGATGGGGACTACAGCTTTCTAGATTTTACTCAGGACAGGATTTAAAGGGAAAGTTTCTTTTCAGTGTTTTATTGGAGGGTCAGGTTAAAAAGTAAAATATCATTTACTGAACTTGATAGGCTCAGGCTGTATTGTACCACCACTTAGTTGATGGTGAAAAGGGCTCTTTAGGTGTCTATTGTCATAATAAAAAAAAATTATTCTTATAGGGAATGGTTGTAACGTAAATCTGAATATTTGTAAAATACATTGTTAAGCAACTGAGAATTCCTAAGAAAGTAAACTAGTTAAATAAGGTATTGTTCCTGCTTCCACTAGTAACTTGTGTGCTTTTTCACATATTATTTGAAAAGTAGACAAATAATTTTGAGAAGCTCATTAATGTTATAATTGAGGCCAGTTCAATGTCACTTTTGTTTTTTACCATTAAAAGATAGTAGCTCCCATTCAAGATGAATTCTGTTTCAAAGATTAATTGAGTTCAGAAGAGTGTACTTTAACTTTGCTGACTAAATGCAATAGCCAATCTTTTGAAAATTTTGGCCATAACATTTATAGTATATTAGACTATTAAAGTGAATCTGATTTGTAATTTGCTTTGAGATCAGATATGCTAGAAAATACATTTTAATGGAAGGGGCTTATGCTGTGGTAAATTTTTTTCCTGTTCAACACCTTACAGATCATCAGTCTGGAGCAAAAAAATGCACTGAGACCTTGTCTTTCATGAACAACTGTGTGACACCAACTGCACTGTTTATATTTAAACCATAGGATTCTCTCTAATACTTTCTGGAAATGCCTTTCATGATGAGTTCCTGTAATTAATGGTTCCTGAAAGTACTAGCACCACTTCTCTCCCTCTGCTCTCTAAAGTGAGAAACTCAAGGATCAAAGAAATGTTAACTATATTTGCTTTAGGCTGTATAAAGTATAATCCCAGATCACTTGTTTGCTTCAAAGTTCTAGGACTTATCTGTGTGAGCAAGTTAACTAACATCAGCCAGACTATAACAGCTATAGTGATGTTCTGAGGTGAGCTGGGCTTCTTTTGGATGAAGATTGTTAGGTTTTTTATTGCCAAACCCTCCCCCCAAAAACCCTTCCATGAAATATTTAAGTTCAGTGTATGATTCTGTCACTGTTAACTGGTAAATTTTCCATGCCAGGAAACCAGTAGATTGTAGGAAGCATTACTTTCCTTATGTCTTGCAGGTTTTGGGGAGGCACAGGCACCTGTTAATGGGACCAGGTGGGGAAGGGGGCAATTCTTGTCTTTATATGTGTGGTTTGTGGGGGAAAATGATGGACCTTCAGTTGTAAATGATTTTCTTGACTTTTCTGGCAAGGACATATGTGTGGGTAAACAAAGTGTCTTTTTCATGTCATTGGTGATGGAAACTAGAATATAAACATTGCAGTACAAGGGATGCCAGGAACTTGTGGGCAAGAAGAGAAAATAAACAAAGCAGAAAGTTTTTCTGAAGTGAGTGGAGGCAAATACTGACATTCTTTTTATGGCTTTTTGGTCAGTTTACCAGTGGGATTTTTTTTTTGTTGTATTTTTTGGGGGGAGGGGTTGTGTGTGTGGGGGTTCTTTGTGGGTTTTTGTTTTTGAGATTTTTTTTAATTTGGGATCGATCTACTACTAATAGTTATGCTACTAATTTTGTGTTATCCTAAGTAGCAAACATATGTGAATATACTGACTAATAGGAGACTCAGAGTGCCAGCTTTTGAGAAATGCCTGTGATCACCTGTGATGATTGGCTTGGTTATGAGTTGCAGTCATTGCATTAGCTACATCCTAGGGCCTAGTTCCAAGGGTGTGATTCATATTGACAATCCTTCTTCCTACATGGGATGTGACAGTAGTGGATTTGCAGGGTCAGACCATGCGGGGGATGGGAGTCAGGATAACTGAATCTGCTTCTGCCTCGGACACCAACAGGCAGTGTACAAAGTGGAAGATCAAGCAATTGTACAGAATTAAATATATTCTTGGGACTGTTTGAGACCTCTTTAGAAGAAATAAGAATAAATACCATCTTACATTATCCTGGCACATACTTTTCAATGTTGAGTGCTTATCATCAAGATCCAAGTATTTTGAACATTTTTATTTCGCTGTTGCATTTTGGATCAAATAAAGATAATTAAATCCCACTTTCAGCATTAAAATGTACTTAACTCAGTGTGGCTCAAATGAGGAATAAGTGATTTATTTGTAAATACTGTCTTCATTAATAATACTGCATTTATACTTAATTTTTATATGTCAGACACAAAAAGCTCGGTGAAAGGTTGTGTCATTGTAGTGTGCCTAAATATTTTTGATAATTTGTTATTTTAATATAAAAATTATTTTATTGGCCTTTTTCAGTTAAATCAGAGAGATATTTTTTCTTTTTAGTTTCAACGTTGCAAGAATCAAGATGTAATAGACATTCCTCTCTAGCAAACAACTTCTATCACCGAATCATTCATCTGTACTCATTAAGTAACTTATGCTATTAAATGGACACAGCAGCAGCAATACAGTAGCATTATAGGAGAGATCTATCCCTAATCCAGGAGTGCAGCACAGGCTGGTATCTATCCACCTGGGGAGCAGCTCTGTGGAAAGGGACATGGGTATTCTGGTGGACAAGAAGCTCGGTATGGGTGAACAGTGTGCTGCTGTGGCAAGGAAAGCCTACAGAATGCTGGGCTGCATCAACAAGAGAATCACCAGCAAAGAAGTCATTATTCCACCCTACTCAGTGCTTGCCAAGCCACATTTAGAATGCTGTGTTCATCTTTGGTCCCTGCTATGCAAAAAAAGGTGTGGACAGGCTGGAGAGGGTCCAGAGAAGGGTCACGAATATGATCAAAGGACTGGGAAGCCTGACGGAAGTCTGAGAGAACTGAGTTTGCTCAGCCTTGAGAAAAGAAGGCTTTAGGGACATCTTATCTCCTTACTCCAGTACTTAAAGGGTGTCTAAAAAGATGATGGAGACTCCCTTTTTCCAGGGAGTCCCATGGAAAAGATGAGGGGAGAATCCTGGGGAGATTCCAATTGGACACAAGAGGAAAATTTCACAATGAGAACAATCAGCAGTTGGAATAACCTCCCCAGGGAAGTGGTGGATTGATCAGCTATTGGACACTTTTAAGATTTGGCTGAAGAGGATGCTGGGCCATCTTGCCTAGATGGTGCTTTTGCCAAGAAAGGTTGAACCAGATGATCCTTGAGGACCCTTTCAACCTAGTATTCTATGATTGTATAAAATCATCTTAACCCCACACGCACAAATGACAGGGGTGTTTGAGACAGGATAGGGAGATGTCTTTGGTTAGTTTGTTCTTTCTGGGAGAAATAGGTGAAGGTATGCTATAATCTATTTCTTCCAGTACAGTAAAAATAAGAACACTTATCCTTGGTAAACTGTGCCAAGAGAACTCTGTTCTTAATTAAACCCCATTCCTCCCTTCCCCACAGTACCTAATATATTTGACTGAATCAAGGACTGTTTTGTCTGCAGAAAGAGTGGTTTGAAGAAGTATAAGTAACACCCCATTAACTAAAATGTAGATTGAGTTTATACTGAGATTTAGACTCTAAGTAACTTTATTTGGATCCTTTGTAGAATGATAGAATGATTTTGCGCTTTTTTTAATTTAAAGGACTGGATGATGTTAATCTACCATCAATACTGAAGTACCGATAGTTCAAAAAGCCTTCATTACAGCTGCATTGACATCTAAATATGTAGGTGTCTGTAGTGAGGAATTTAAGTGCCTAAAATTCTATGTCTGCTCAGACAGCACTGTTGGTTTAGCTTCTCTTCTGCCCCAGTTCTTCTGGGATCCTGACATAAAGTGTTCCTGCTCATTAGCCCTTGTACAGATCTCTTCAACACCCATCATTGGAAGTGAGTTCAGCACAAATGGCTATGGCATGCTAATCACAGACTGTGTAGGAACCAGGAAAAGATATGGAGTTGGTTGTTGAGAAGAAATCTGAAAATTGCCAGGGCAAGAGGCAAGCACAGGAAGTGAGTGGGAGAGTAAAGCAGTGGGAAAAACATTGGGAGGTGAAAAGCAGTGCGGAAGAGCTAACAGATCTGTGAAGGGTACAGAAAGCTGAGAGAAGATGTTGAGATTAAAAGGAAAGCTGGTATAGGAGAGCTGGAATCTAATGGGAAATGGGATTCTGGTTGCAGGGAAGGAGCAATATATTGTCTAATGAAGTTGATGAGAATGAAGAGGTTGCTGAAGAGAGACAGGACTGGGATCACAAATAGGAAACTGTGCCTGCTGACAAAGTGTGTGATAGGGGTGGTGGCGCTTGTCCACAGCATTGGCAGTGATAGAGCTTGGATGAGAGAGTTTTGAGGGAGACTTAAGTGTCTGCCTGAACAAGACAGAGCTTCTCCTTTTGAATGGTTTTAAAAGAGCTGGAAGTTAAACCAAGCTCAGAAAGTTGAGTAAAATTGTTAAGAGTTACAAAGAACAAGCGCTGCAAAGCTGGGATGGTGAAGAATTAATATTGTCTGAAATATGTTAACTGAGCTCCCTTGGACATATGCATTGTGATATAGTTCTAAATTATATGATCTCAGATTTGTATGATCTTCTTAAGTGGAACAGAGGTGAAGACTGCAGCAAAGTAAATAGGTCTTTGAAAACTTGCTTTTATTTCTTGTAGAAGACAGAGGCAGTGCAAAACAAACCAGGAAAGAGGTGCGTCACCTTAACTAGGCAGCCAGATGAGTACAACTTCCACAGGAAATTAGTTTAAGGTATTATGTAAGGCTAAGTACTCTGATAAATGATCTTTAGGAATCTGGTTGAACACTGAAGTTTGTATTGCTCCTGATTCAAAAGTTTCATTCTTGTCCACGGGGATCATATAACCTACCTTGCAGGGGGCTGTAATGCAATCTGGTGTTGTCCTGACAGCACCAAAGAGGAGCTGTGTCTGGAAACTGGAGTGCTGTTCTGGAACAGCACAGAATGACCCAGGGTAGATAACCATGCTGTGACCACATGTAATGCAGTCAGTGTGTAGATTTGCAGTACTCTCTTCTAGCTGCTGTATTCACTGAATCAGGTTGGGGTCCTGTAAAAAAAAAAAATTTACATCATCACCTAGTAGAAAAAAAGTCAGACTAGATTTGAACAAGGGGGCCCAGTTAACTCCAAATCTTTAAAAAATTTAAAATGAAAGAAGAACTTCTCAAGTGCTTACCTTAAAAATGTGTTAGTTTCCACCTCATTGGACACCTGTCTTATATTAAGATTTTAGGCTTGTTGAGGGTGTTGATGCTTGTATATAGCTTGATGACTTCTGTTTCTTTAAATGGCGTGCTTTCCATACATTTTTCCTGGGAAAATCTGGATGCACAATGTGCAAAGAAAACATAAAAAGAAAGAGTGGTTATAGTCAGTTTTTTAATTTCCGTTGACTTCTGGTGATAATTTCTTTGAAAGATTGTAGCTTGCCTAATTTTCCAGTTATATGTTTACTTGCATGGTGGAGAAGATGAAAAATAATTTTCTTTTGATCTGGTGTAATTGCAGCTGTATTTTAGGGGAACTAATTCCATCTTATCTGATTATATTCTGACCATGGTCAAAAGTAAGGCTGCAATTACTATTTAAAGAGACTAGTTTCAGTGGTTGTGTCATATCAAATGCATTGATTTTCTACTCTGTTATCGTTAGATGGGGTGCTCTAAATTAGATGGTCTAATTCTGGAAAATTTGAATACGTGCAGGTGGACTTTTGTGTCAGCAAAGCCACACTTGTTTAATTGGAGCTCCATATGTCTGCAAAAATCGATTCCATATGGTCGAATAGCACATTTTGAAAATGTTTCTTTAATTCATGCTATTGACAGGAGAAAGTAGAATAACTTTATTTTTTGAGCTCCTCTGTAACTAAGTGACAGTACACCTGTACACAAACTTTCTTTCAAGTTTTAAAGTGTTAATTTTAAAATTAAAGTGTAGGATTTTCCTGTCACATGTTAACAGTTTTAAGGTAGCTTAAATCTGTGGCTAAAAAAGGCTTAACTGTGTGCTGTTTGTACTCCTAAAAACAAGTGATGAAATATACTTAAATCATGCAATCCCACCTTCTACTGGGTTGAATTTACATTTCATTTAAGGTTGTGCTGAGTCTAAAAAAAACTATATAGAACTGGTCAAATCAAACCTAGTCTTTTTACAGGGGAGAAAAAAGCTTGGAGTTTGCTTATGGTTAAGCAAATTGATGGGAAATAATCCTGTCAGAAAAGCTGGATATCTGAATTTTTAAATTGGGGCCATAGAAGCTGATATAATCAAGAGATGAACTTAGGAGAAGTTATGCAAATTAATTTTTTTCTTTGTTTTTTACTCTACACAGGTACCTAAGGATAAAACTGGCCTGAAGGGGAAATCTAGGGGAAACTGGGGAGCCTGACTGTTCTTGCACCTGAGTAAGTGAATGCTTAGCTGAAAATCAGCTTTACAAAATGCTAGAACCATTAAATGTTTTTCATCATCTCCATGCCTAACCTGTAATTTCAGACAGTACTTTGGCTTTTGAATTGACAAAGACTGGAAGAACTAGGACTAGCTACAGGGAGGGAATGTTTTATAGAGTCTCGAGTGCTTTGCAGTAGGTTTTCTTTTTATTCTTACCCTTAAAGCCTCCATAAAGTGAAATACGGATTGTAAACAGGATTTCTTGGTATTTTGGTGGTTTGCCTTTTTATTTTTTTATCTTCACACTAATTTCTGAGTTTCTTAAGGTTAAACTTAATCTTGCTGGTTTGTAATCAATAGTAAGGCACTGAGACTCAGCAGAACTGAAGTCCTGGAATGGGCCAGGTTAAGTATGAGGTCATCAGAGGGTGAAGGCTGAGGGTGACCTTGTGGTAGCCTAATACAGTTGTGAATGCTCATTCCATGGTTTGGTTTTTTTTGAGACAGAAACTATTATCTTGGTTGACTTTGCTTCCACTAAAATAGGACAGGGACAGCTTTTCTTCATCAGATTGGACATGGCATGTGGTAGACATTCCTAGGGATCTGAAGGACCCCAGTTCCAAATCCAGCCTATACAATTTTCTGAAACAACAGAAAAAAATATTTTCCAGTTATCCACCTAGATTTCTTTCCTGGCAATCCAACGATTTATTCTGTTTACAAAAAATAATTTTACATGTCAAAAAGGCACTTTGATGTATTACTTATTATTTAATGTATTTATTTAGTCATACATATTCATATATGGCATATATGTGATATTAATGAGTAGATAAATATTGTATGGCATGAAACTTCTTTCTACTGGTAATATATTTTTAAAAATGGACAAGTTAATTGAGTTTTCTGAAACAGTCACTAGAGCTGGAGCCTTTCTTCCTGCTGGCATTTATCACACTAAAAGAATTATCTTTGGTTTTGGAAAGCTTCAGTAAGTTGAATATCCCTACTGGTATCTGCATTAAATTTTACAAACAATACTTATAGTTGAGAGTCTCTCAATTTAATCTGGTCTAAACTTGTTACCAATGCTGTTTGTTCCAAATTTCTGCTGTGGTTTAATAATATAATAATTACGATAATTATATTCTTGTACGGAATGCATGAACATAGAAATTGATATCCGTCTGCATAAAAAATATATTTCATTTTGCTAGAGTAGTTACTGTGTTTATCTCTTTGCAGTAGAGCAGTAGACAAAAAAAATATCCCATTGCTTTTGATATTGAAGAGAATTGAATATGCAACTTAAAAATATGCCAGGCTTTGTGAGCTGTACATGCATAAGACTTCAAATTCATTTATAAGTGCATCATGGCAGCATTTAGCATTATCATTCCTTGATTTGTAAATTAGGTACTGAATCACAAATAATACGTGAGACTGTGTTAGAAGTAACTGGTTGCTTCCCTGTGCGTTGGTAGTTCTCACTGAAATTCTGGTTCCTTGTCATGCACTCGTTCTTATATGGTTTTAGGAATTAAGTCTGTGGACTAGTGAACTGCTGAGCGTAAGGTTTATTAAGGAAAAGAAGTTCAGTGTTCTTAAATGATAATGGCATGTTTTGAAATCACTGTTGGCTCAACAGCTCTGTTTTAAATCCAGCAGGACCTTTGAGAGAGGGTTTTGCCCCGTTTCTTTTAACTTGCATACTAACATGCAGCAAATGTTTTCATTTATTTCCTGTGTTATCAATCCTACTCTGCATATTTTAGTCTATTGCTTTTGACAGTGATGAAAGGCAGGTATTTTCCGACCTTTTGTGTTTTGAGCGCTACGTCAGCTCAGCTGTTCATTTTGGGAATATTTTCTCTTTCGGAATATTTTTCTTCCCTTTTGTTCCTCTTTCCTTGTTTGAAAGGCAGCACTAGAAATTCCAGGTGCAGTTGTAATCTTTTTGAAATTATAGTTGAGATTTTGTACTTGTGTACATGGGACAGGCAGGCATCGGCTGGGTTTGAGGTCTGTAATGACTTGTGCCTTGGCAAAGATATCATGTCAGTGTTATGTTGCTTTTTACTTGAAAATTGTCTTTAATTGTTGTTTAATAAAGCAGAAGTCAAGAATTATTGAACTAAGAGATGGGGATAATCCAATTAAATTGTGTAGTCTGTTCCTTTATGAATGTAGGATTGATCTCTAATTTAGGTGTTTTATCCAGTTTATTTTTTGCCAGTTACTGTAGTTACTGCATCACCTACAAATTTTCTCATTCAGACTTGAAATTGAGTGCCTTGGGGCAAGATTTTCTCAGTTAAGCATGAAAATGAACTGGCCTTGGTTTTGAGAGCATCCTGTGTGTAGCAGTTCTTGTGCCTGGTGTTCTGGAAAGATCGACAGGTTTGTGCAAATCTGCATCTGGGTTTGAAGCAAGATAAACATATCTGTGCTGCAACCCCCTGTGTGCTGCATTATGCTCTTTTTCAGGAATTGGTAGGTATTAGTCCATCCTGAATTTAGAGGCTGCAGTGAAGCCAGCTGGTACTTTAGCTGGAGCCTGTTGATACTGTAGGATGAAGCTTTTCAGCTCCTTTCAGCAGTTAATTTCACGGGGATTGTTATTATTTTTGTAAATGGCAGTGTATGGTTTCTGACAGTTTTTAAAGATGTCATATGCTCTGCTGTTCATAGTCTAGAAATCTCTGTGGATTTAAAACTCTCTGCAGTATCTCTCTCACAGAGATCAATTAAGTTTCTAATTAAAGCTGTATCAGCCTAGCATCTACTGAAATCTTTAAAGAGTTGGTGTTAAAATAAGTATAGGAGGTTTTTTAGTCTCATGAAAAAAAAATTGTTGAGTATTATTGGGGGCATTTTTTATATTTTTGAGAGGGTTTCTTTGTTGTTCACAAGGTGGTGTTTGAGTAATGGAAAGCTTCAGTAGCTGAAAGTCTTAATGAAAAGGAGCCAAACAAATTTATTTAAACAATTTTATTTATTAAAATAGCCTATTCTCAGACAGCTAACAGAACTGTTGTTGCAACCCTCCCCCATACTTTTTGCCTTTGAAAGACTACTTATTTTGATCAGACTTAAAATGTTGATGAAATTATATCTCTCTGATTTGCCTGAAGTCAAGTGTCACAGCCTTTCATTGGTGTTTGGAAAGTTGTATATCACTACGTTTGAAAGGTACCAAAGTCCTGTGGTTGGCCTCAGCATTAAAATATATAGACAATTCTGCTTTATGGGGCTGTAAACCAGATAATTCATCACTACTGATGATCTGGAGGTAGATGTGGGCTTTTAAAGAACAATATGTTATATTACAAATTCCTTTGGAGGGGAAGTGTTTGTTTTTAGGGATTCCTGGAGAGTAGAAGCCTATTATGGTGGTATTGTGCACGTGATAAATCATGTACTTTGCCTAGGTTGGGGTTTTTTCCCTTTTTTTTTTTTTTTTTTTAAGGTCTAGGACCAATCAAACATTCTGTCATAATAAGAATAAAAAGTAGTATCCTCTCTGCAAAGACTGAAGAGAGGGGAAAACTTTTTTTTTTGGCAGTGTAATATTGTCACTATCTGTATAAATAACTGATAGTGTGTCACACAATTCATATGAACAGCAATGCAGCTGTATTGCTGTTGTCTGCCCAAATAACAAGAAGTGAGAGGGAAAGAGGGGGTGACAAGGGGGATATGTATCGGAGACAGGCACTGCGGTATGAATAAATTGACACTGTGGTTTTATGGGGGGGGGGGACGGGACACTCATTACAGGAGGCTTCATCTGTTTGCTGCTTCCCATATTTAGAAAGCATCTTTAGTGATCCTTTTTGCAAACCAACTCATGCAGTAACTGGCAAAACAGAAGCAATTAGTGGTGTAATCTCAAAGGGAATCTCAAGCTTCCCTCTAAGTGCAATGATTAAATCCACTAAAATGATAACCATTGCTGCCAAGAACTCCTGTAATTGGTCACTAATGTATTTTGTTGTAGCAGTCGATAACTACTGCATTTCATGCACATAATTAGTAATGCATACACGTTTGGTCAGTAAAATTGAAAATCCTGATAACCGAGGGTTGAGGGGGTGGCAAGGAACACAGAGCCACAGAACTGAAATACTGCTCTGTTGATAGTACCTAACTAGAACTGTGTGCTTCAACAAAACAAGTGTCCTACTGTGCTGGAATACAAATGGGCTGTCTGTGGCAGGATATAGCAAAGACATTTGGCAGAGAGGGATTTGAAAGCTTCTGGCATAATGTAATTGAATTGGCCATTTCTTTAAAGATACAGCAAATTGTTTGCTGCAGCATTCATCATCATAAGGAAGGTCAGACAGCTTGCCAAACATATGATATTCATAATAAAAAGTAAAACGGTGACGCTTATATTTAAACACAAATCATGTTATCATGTTTGTAAAAGCTGGGGAAATGAATGGGAATATTTTCGGTGGTGCCGAGGCGTTAGTAATCTAAGTAAGACTGTAATTCAAGAGGAGGAAAGCATGCAGGCAGAGAAAAGACCCACAGGGGAATTCAGCTACTGAGCAACATAGGATCTTCCCCATTTGAGAGGGTAGTAGGTGTTTTGGCAGGATTATTGCTGACTCTCTCTCCTAAACGATTAAGGGAATATTAGCTTGTATGATCCTATTTTTTCCATTTTAAGAAAACAAAGGGAAAAATAACAAAGAAGAAGGACTTGAGCCTTCAAAAAGAGACAAAATTTGAACTGGAACGTTGCTGGGGGTTTTTGGTTAGTCAGTTATGCTGTGACAAAATAAGCTGATGCAACAACCTGTAGCATATCTGAAATGTGATATGAAATGCTCAGTATTGGTACACTGGGAAACCCCTCTCGAGTCACATCCAGAACACTGAACGTAAATTGCATGGTGACGGGGGCTTTGGGCCGTGCAGTGATGCCTCTGCAAATGAGTAGCTGTTAGCTTTTAGGTTCTAACACATTCAGGAGACTGGCATTTTGATTTCTTGCACCACTGCACCACTGATAGGGTTGGAAATGGGAATCAAAATAATTAGATTGGATATATAGATCCCAGCAAACCAGCCAAGAAAGAGGTTGGGCCGCTCTGAATTCTAAAATGTGCCAGTGCTTTTTTTATGAGAGCATGAGGATGGAAGGAATAAACTAGAGTGCAGATGCTCACCATTTATATTCAAAGCATGTAATAAAATAATTGAATATATGCTTCCTCCTATTAAAGCCTGTTAGAATCAGTAATAAAGTATATTAGTGTTATATTAAAAAGGGAGCACAAATTTTCAGGTAATATATCTTAGTTGTATGCATAGTGTACAGATAAGCAGACTGGGAAGTGGTCTTTTACATTATCCAGGGCATTCTTCCTTGCTTTTACAGGACTGTTCCTGTCAGTGCATTTTCTGTTATTTTGCCCAGCAGTAGCTTTGCAATATTCCCTCTGGCAGTTTTTTTACAAGCCAACAGTCGTTCCCCTCCAAAAAGCCTTTTCTGCTAGTCACTCAACATTTTTCGTGTAAGAAAACCTAACAAAAACAAACCACCAAAAAAACCCTCACTTTCCATGTACTCCTCCTTGAGTTTCTACAGCTGATAGAAAATGTCTTCCTTTTTCTGCTATGGAGATTCCTCCATTAGATATTTGTGAATTAATACCCCACTTTCTCTTTGCCCCACCGTATCATTTTTCAGCTGTACAAAATCCATCTCTCAGTCTTTACTCAAATGTCAGTTCTTTATGCATTTACTTTCAAGAGACCCCTCTTCATTTAACCAAGAGATTCAGGAGTCCAGGTCCATCTAAATTTATAGAGAATATGTTTTTTTGCTGTTAGCATGATTTCTGATGCTTTTCTTTTTTAAATTCTGCTCTGTAGCTTGACTGCCCATAATATCTCCTACTTCATTTATGTCTCAGTGCACTGTTTCCTCTCCTTCTCTACCTTCCCTATTACTGATTTTTTCATAACCAACTTGTTATGTCTTGCGTTTTCCCAGGTAGTATCTCTGTTGCTTTCCATTTGTATTTCTGTGTTTCCTTTTATTGCATTAAATCCAAGTCCCTCGTCTCTGTAACTTCTATCTAATCAGTGTTCAGCATCAGTCCATGCTAGCCTATTGGTTTGTCTGCACATCTGTGATGAGGAAGGCATTGGATGCAGTAGCTCCTGTGCTTTGAAGCCAGATGTTCTGATAATTCTATGTGATAATGACACATGCTGAAGGACTTCCCTGCTTTTGCAGAAACCTCTGCTGTGTGCTGTCCCTGAAATACTGACTGAATTTGTAAGCAAATACAGCAGTCATTGGCTCCACTTGTAGTCACTGGAAAAAGCTATGTTGAGCTGTTACTGAACTAAATATCAGCATTTTTTCCCATTTCCCTACTTCATATCTACAGGAGGTTTACCCTACTCAGTTGTAAAGATAGTGATGAGGAATAGTAAAGTGATGTCTTGTTTTGATCTGTGCAAGCCCATAACATCTAAAGCTCCTTCACAAGTTGTCGTTTGTGTATGTTGAAGGTGCATTGTGACCATATTGTACAGCTTGCACATAAGTCTCCTGTTCAGTGTGATACGATGTGTTGATATAAGACTGCAATGGTAACAAATGAAAACTATATTTCCTATCCATATGGAATGCATGATAAATAGCTAGTATGGAGGTGCAGTGTGGAGGAGCAGTACTCCTACCAGAAGCTCAAAGAGTTTGGATTTATTGGGGAGAAGTTTGGGAGTTCTGCAGGAGCTAATCTTTCTGGTAGAAAACTGACAAAATCCAGTATGTTTTGCTGAAAGGAAATTGAAATTGTGAGTTGGTCATTATCTAGTAATAACCATGTGAAGACTTATGATGTGAGAAGGCTCTTTTGTTTGGATGCTGTGGAAATGAAAAGATGCATTGGAAGTAAAATAAAGATAGAAGAATTCAAACAAGAAACCAAGGTTGTTATTTCCCTAATATTCACAGCTATTTTAAAGCTGGCAAAACAGTTGAAGTTGAGACGAGGAGTTGTCCATTAGCTGAAATTTTTACATCATTCTCAGATGAATTTATAAAATACAGATTTCTTTCATTGTTTCAAAGTTATGTTTAATGCAAGAATTGCATGTTTGAGTTTCAAAACTTGTGTTACTGAGGACACCCAGTTAGTTAACCTCTGTGTTTCTTGTTGGATTCATGCTTATTAAGGCCTTCAGTTCAGGCTTTCATACATTGAGATTATTTAGTTCAGATGATGGTCATAGGTTTCTGGAGGACAGTTGCAACACAGTAGTTGCTGTGCAAGAAACTGAAGCAGTACAGTAATTTGTTCTGCTCCAAAGGTTAGCTCTTAAAACACACAGCTCACTTAAGAGCCCAGTAAGGACTGACCAGTGTTGAGAGTTTATTTGAATGCTTGGTACTGTTGGGAGTTTGGAAAAGAAATGTTATTTTGGTTTTTAATAAATTTTTCTTTGACCTTTCTCTGCAGCGAAATTGGCTGGCAGTATCACAGCAGGTCTAAAAGCAACATTTTATTTATGGCATTAATTTTATAGAAGAGCAAAGGAGTTTGGAGGAAAGAAGAAACGAACAGCTCCTTCGCTTTTTTAGATTAATAACTTGCTGAATGTGAATGAATGCAAATGCCACTGACTTGAACAAAGAGGTCAAATTAAGTACCTTGAGCAGGTTCCACAATGTCTATCTAAGAGGACTGCAACGTTTGATCACTCATGTTTTGACTACTACCATTCAGACAACAGTATAGCAGTGTATTACACGGTAACATTTTCTGTACCTTTTAGGGTGTTAACTGCCATTAAATATTTCCTGTTCCAATGTATAAATAACCCTCTGTGATATGAATTCGAGGTAATGGAAACACCTTACATATTTCAGCACCACAGTATAGCATTTGTTTTATTTAGGAGACCTGCAGATGTATTTAATCCTCTATTATAAGTTATTGAAATCATACAGTACAAACATCAGGACTTTCCACATAGCTATTTGTGCTGTAACTCAGAACAACTGAGCTGTTTCTTCCTTGTGAGGAAGACTTTTCTATGCTCATTGTTGGCTTACTCTTGGTTACTGAAACCAAGTTTATGTTGCTCTACAACAGTCTTCAGAACTAATTATGTTCTGTGAATATCTTGCAGCTTTTCACTGCCAGTGCACATTATATGGGATGGTTTCTTTTGCTCTATAACTAATGAAATCAGCTTGTTATTCTGTTTTGAGTCTGGTTTTGAAGGCTGTCTGAAAAATAGGTAAAAGAATATTCAAATTATTTTCATTTTTCTGATCTCTTTGGCCAACACTTAGAAACATGGTGAGTGGTTGCTTCTTTGTGAGATAATATACAACCAAGGAAAGTTTTAGGTTCTTCCTGAGCTAGTGGTGAAGTTTCACTTACACACAAACTTAGCTCTAAAGAATTAGTTGTTTTAAAAAATAAACATTGTGGTTGTGTAGGACTCAGTTATACCAAAGGATATGGAAAATATCTTTGTATTTTTGACAATTATATTATATGTTCTGTATTGTTTTGTATTTTTGACAATTATATGTTCTTAGAGGAATGTGTTTTTGAAACTTGCTTCGTTACTGTAGCAAGTTTTTTAGATTTTCAAAACATTAGTCTTTAAATGAATAATACTCTTCTGCCACCCATGTATTGTTTGGGAAAATTAGGCTTGTTTAGGAAATGATAAGTGACAGCACTGATATCTTAACTCCTTATCTTGGGAAGTGCTCCCCTTATTTTCCTTTTCCGTGCCCCTCTCCAGGAACAAAAGCAATACAAAAATGCAGATGTTGAAAGGCACGAAATTGTACTTAAAGTATTTTCCTTCTGTCTTGGAACAATGGTTGCTGACAGCAGAAGGCTTGCTTGCTTGTTAAAATTAGATTTGAATCATCAGTGTAATAGCAGTAGGAAATTGTAGGATGGAAAGGTGCCAGGAAGCCTATCCATATCTGCCTTTTCAGAATGAGTAAGGTGGGCCCCAAATGTCAGCTGTCTCCTCGGTTGAGTGAGCTTGCCCTATATGACAAGTACTGCTTAAGAATCTTTAAAACAAAATATTTTGCCCTTGGGCAGAGGCCATTGAGGTGAGATCCCAAGAAGAGACACAGGCACTGCTACACAAGATGGCTGTTACAATTTGGGCTTCCAAAGACTGTGTTTCTTACTTGTTCCTTACATCACATTTGATTGGGCCCACTTGCATTACGTCTCACCATTTTCCTGGACTGGGATAAAAAAAAACAAAGTCTGTGTTTTGAGGCTTGGTTTACTTGATTTTATGATTGTAAAAACACTGGGAAATTTTCATAAGCTAGCTGTGAATAAATCAGAGGATGATGCTTACCCTGAAGCTGCATCATTCTGTTTCTCCTGGGCTGTTTTAAGGCAGTCCAGTGCCTTAAAACAGTGCCCAGTTGCTGCTTTTATGTAGTTATTATCTGTTGGCTTTGCAGTAACCCAAGCTGTGGAAGGCAGTGACCTCTCTATGCACCTTAAAACCATTCACAGAAATGGTTGTAATTCTGCTGATGCAGAATGCAGCTGCCCATTTAAATTTCTTTTTCTTACAGGGGTGCTGGTTATGTCTCTGCTGTATACTGGCTTCTATTTAATTTCTAGTGAGCTTTTTTCTCTATTTCCATAAGCAGCTTACTTCCTGATTACTTCAGGGAGTGCTTTGCATGATATAATGGTAATTGATATCAGCTGAAGTGCTAAAGCTACCAGTCCCCTAATTTAAATTAGTGCCAGTTGGAGGTGGGAGAGCAGAAAGTAGGATTGTGCATGGGAGAGGACTCTGCTTCTGAAAATTGTTTAGTTTGCTCTCGTAACAGAGGAAGAATTTTTGACCTTCAGGTCATGTGGTTATTCTTGTCCTGGGTGGCAAAGTAAAATCAAAGTGGTTGTGAAGGGACGATCAAGGAGGAATTTTAGTTTAAGTGTTTAATGGTATTTAGTGCATAATTGTTCTTTTCGTCAGTGCTATGAATGTAGTCAGACATACTGTAAAATAAATCTACATAAATAACTGGGTTATAATAATGCAGCATTGGTTTATATCTTTTTATATAATTTGTTTACATCTAGTCCATTTAACACTCTCTCTATTGTATGTATGTATGTATCCATCTATCTGTGTATATCTGGAGTTTATATATGTAATGTTTATGTTATGGAGAAATAAGCAATTCTACAGCTGGACTGAATTGTTTATAGATATTATTTAACTGTTGGCAAATATTTGGAAGGCCTGGGACCACCATAGTTCCATGAGACTGCTGTAGCAAATTTGATGGTACCTATTTAAAGCGTTGTCTGAGCATGAGTGGCCATCTTGACTTGACCTGCTTGTGTTTTCAGCTTTTAGACTGCAGTCCATCCTCCTGCACGTGTATCAGGTGGAAGAACAGTGGGCTATGTGAAAGATCTGGCTGGAAGTTGCTGGTATATCTGTGATTGAAAAAGTGGATAGGGTTTGATGTGCCTTTTTCCCCGAGAGTCATTATAGGCCTGGTGAAATGATGTACTGTCAGGTAGGCTTCAGGTCACTCAGATGATGGTGGTTTGTTCTTTTCTGTATATTGACTCGATTATTTATTGTTATATCTTTGTTGATTAATTTAATTGTTTGTCCTGTATCGTGTTTGTAGACAGATATTTGCCACATTTCTCAAGACAGGGACAAGAGCCTTCCCCTAAGTAGCCCAGGTATTTGTGTTATATAGTTCCTTCTTGTAAATGTTATTCCTATTTGTATTGTAGATGTCTGTAAAAGTATGTAAATCTAACCTAGAATATTAAAGGTTTTATGGCCTTAATACTTACATTTTAGTTCAGTGCAGTGCACTGTGATATTGCGTGTACTCTTAATCATACTGTTAGCCAGTATCATCTTCAAACATATTCCGTGTCCCTTGGGTGTCTACCTACCATCTGTTACTTTATCCCATTAGATTTCCACCAGATTTCCCATTTTTTCTCCAGCATTCTGTGCTGAAGAAATCTCTCCTTATAGTTTCCCTCATGATCTCCCAGTTTAGTCTTTATTACACAGCTAATCAGATTATGCTGACTTTTTTTATTTCTCACCTCCCTGCCCTTTCCAGTATGACCAAAAGCCACGTACGGGGAGATGATTATCTTCATTTCTGCACACAGGTATTTACATGAGTGTACAAAATTCTTCTAAGCACTGTTTTGAGTTCCATTTACTTTGCATGGTGGATATAAAGACTTATGTGGGGCCCAATTCTTCACGACTTCATCAACCCCTCTGCTTCTACTTCGTCCTGTGGACCAAGGGAATCCAGCTCTTCACAGCTGACCCAAGCTGATTCAAAAGCAGTGGCTCCAAAGGGCCTATCCTGCCCTCCTTCCCCTTCTGCTTAACCTGTGCTTCTGCTCCCAGGGTACTGGCAGCTCTGTTGTCATGCTGAAAAATATGAGAGGAGCATCCAGTTAGCTCAGCAGTCTGATCCAGCCCCTGTCCCTGACGCATGGCAACAGTAGGCTCTAAATAAGCTTAGGCTGGCTGTTAATACACAGGGCTGAGTCACTGCTGAAATGCTTTACTTTGCTGTGCACCTTTCTAAAGCCAACCAGTGCTAGAGCTGGTCTGCCTAGGATGGCTGTAAATCGCTGTCCCAGGTCATTGAACGATGAGTGACTCAGCTGTTTGTGTGGAGAGGTGAGGGTGGCATCTGTGGAGAATTACCTCTGGGGGGGTCTGCAGCCACCCTGCCTCTGCTCCAGCATCACTGCCCAAACAAAAACCCAGGAAAATACTCTGCAGGCAGAAAAGGCAGCTTTCTGTTTTCTTGAAAATCTGTGAGAAATAAAGTATTCTGGGAAGATATATGAGAATTACTTACAAGCTGGTGACAATTTGAAAGAACTGAGAGACCATGTTTACAGATAACTGACATTACCCGACATTCCTCCATGGGAGACCGTTGTTTTATAGGGCAGGAAGGGATTCATCCATTCACAGATCATTTTTTGTATTGCTGGACAAAAGCTTGCCTTATAAAACAGCATGTTTTCCTGGCTAATGAGCTCAGCCAGCCCTTGGTTTCTGTCCATGTACTACAGGAAATAAACCGTATGGAATATTACTGTGGAATATTTAGGTTCATTTATAAATACAAAGATTCATGTGTACAAATTGGCTTCAGTCTTAATTGATTTAGAATACTTGATTAGACAACACAGCTGAGCCAACGTAACTCGTGCTGCCGCTGTGAGAGGTGGTTCAGCCCTCTCTTTTGTCTTCCTGTCCCTTCTAGCCATATGGTGCTTGTCTGACTCCTCAGTCCACTGCTGAACTCCTTCCTTCCTGGAAGAGATCAAGCCATTTTATCTAGTTTGATGGTATGAAACAGGTGTAAGGAACTGCACAGTTCATTTCTGGAAATGACGTTTCAGCTTGAAGGTCACAGGTCTAGTGAGAAAACCTCCTGTACCAAGAGGCATGAGTTAGATCAGAATGGGTTCATTTCTACTGTCTGTTTTGATCAAGAAAACGAGTACTCTGGTTTTACATATACCTTCTGTGATACATTTTTAGACGTTACCACCTGCAAATGATAAAATAGTCTTATGGCCAAAAAAAACAAAAAAAAGAATGGCATTTCTAGCACAGATGGCTTGATTAATAGAGCTGTGGTTTTACATACTTTGAATGTTAGTGGAGTGAGGAGACTTTCTACTCTTAAACTTATGCTATCCTGCATTTCAAAATAAAAGATATTAAGAAATGCCTTGGTGTATGTATACTTGGCAGAAAAACAAGACTTGTTACTTTACCCAGTAAAAATACATGGCCACAGAACGAAAGTCCTTCACCAGCTAGTCATGTAGAACAGGGCTGTGTTTCAGTAGTTTTGGTGACTGATGAGGGCATCACATGTTTGAAGTACTGGTGCTCTACTTGTGTTTATTCAGACTTCCTGTCTTACTGGGGTTCTAGAGTCACCTCTGGTGTCATGCAGTAATTTTGGGAAACAGTTACAGAGTTTGCAGTATTAGGAATGATGTGTTGGGGTACCATTTTGATTTACCAGCCTTAGCAAGCATGTGTGAAGGTGGAAATGCAAAGGTTGCATGGGCAGACTTAATTCTTGTGCTCAAGAGCTGGAGCAGGTACTGACTGGGGCAAGAAATACCTTGTTAGTGTTGCCTGATTTCAGCTGCTGCTGTTTGCCAAGCATGGGAGCAGCGGTGGGTGGTAGTGGGAGCTGCCTATGGTTAGCATGGCAGGTGATAGGGAGAGGTCAGAGCAAAATTGTGCTTCTGGCTGGAAAAAGCAAAGGAGAGATGATGCCTTAGGTTTCGACAGCCCAGGTATGCTTTTCTCATATTTAGGTTTTCTGTGGTTTTAATAGCATTTTTATTTCTGTGTCATCTTCTTGGCTGTTCCACTGTTTTCTGTAGAGAAAGGAAACTTTGTAGGTGTAGTGCTAAAAACACATGGTATTGACAGCAATCCTAGTTTTGGAATTCCTGACCATTGGCACTGTGACAAAATTGCTTAAAGCTGACCTAAATGATTACCTTAGGTAACAGGATTGCACTGCTATGTCTTATGGACCAGCCACTGAAAAGGGATGTCCAAGTTGGATGTAATGAATTAAACGTGCCAGCAGAGCCAAGCCAGGCAGGTCTGCCAGACCCTCTGTGGGTTGAACTGTGCTGGAGGCATAGGAACTTTGATGGCTTCAGGGAATCACCTTCTGTCTGTGCAGCCTCTATCCGCATGGAGAGGCAACTCAATGCAGCACTCTCTTGCCAGCCAAACAGAAGCTATTGGAAGTGGCCAAATGGGAGCATGTGTCCTCCACTTACTGAACTTCCTGTGGGTCTGGCCGGGTGAGCTGGCGGGGCAGCCTGCCCACTAGGGTCTGGCTGGAGCCTGACCGTGTGTCGAAGCAAAGAGCCAGGGGCAGCATGCACAGGGTAGTGGGGGACTTCAGCAAAAGGGTTTTAGTAGTCTCTGTGGGAGAGACCTAAGTGGGAATTTTTTTTTCTCCAGAGGCTTTGAGCATAGCTAAATCTGAACATATTTTGCTGAGACTGAAAAGGTATCTCCCTGTGCCCAGGACTTCTTGATGCCCAGTTTCGAAACGCTGCTGCAAGATAGGGAGGTTTACAAAACTGACAAGAAAGTGGATTATAATAGAAGATAGAGATAAATCGAAGTATAAGTGCCATGACTTCTTGCTTTACATCTAAGGACAAACCTTTCTATTCTCAAGCCGTTACCAATCTGGAATATCCAGATTTGTACACAGTGTCGGGCTGCTCAGTGGTTTTAACAGTCTGGTCCCTTAAAAAATTATTTCTGAGAGGTTCCTGATAGCTACATTGCCTCTGAAAATTGCATCAGGTATGTGTGGGCATACAGGTACATGTATACCTGTGCCAAACACAGTTAAAATCACTGTGTGCCCATATGGACCACAAGGTTTGGAGGAGGCATTTTCCACACAGGGCAGTGCCTTGAACACACAGGTTCTGCAAAAGCAAAGTATTTTCTCACAGTGGTAATTTATTTTTGGAAACACAAAACCGTGAGGAAGCACTGTTACGTCACATGTCCGTAAGATTTTGCACAGATGAAGGGTAGTGCTGCCCGGGAATATGGATGTGTTCACATGGAGGCCTCCCCATCTCTCCCTCCTTCCCTCCCTCCTTCCCTGCTTCCCTCCCTCCCTCCCTCCCTTCCCTGGCCCCATCTGCGCTGCCAGCCCCGGCTCACAGCAGAGATGGCTGTGGTTGTACCTGTTTGTGGGTGATGGGTTGTTTTTCCCCTCTGATCGCTGCAGGCACGGAAGAGAACAGCAGCTTATCAAGCACTTCAATCTGGTTTGCTGAATGTAACAGCTTATGAGAAAATGGCTGCCTTGTTTTCCAGCCGTGTCCCAGGGATGGCCATGCAGGAGAAAATGAGGATCTGAGCATGAGAAATCTCTCAGCAGTTTCCCGGGCCATTTAACATTTATAAATACACTATGAAGGATCCTTTTTCTTTCCAGGTAGCTGCCTCACTTCAGTCCTTGCAGGTTTGCTATTCAGCAAGGTGGGAGGAGGGGTGGGAGAGACGTTCCAAACCTTCACCTGTGCTCCTAGGGTACCCTTCCCAGATAGGGGTGCTCCCTATATACATATATAAATGCATGTATATTCAAGGTGAGACTTTAAGCTTGAAATTTGTCTTCCAAGGTGTTGTAATGCCTTATTTTTTAGTGATTATAATAATGAAGTCTTGTTTTCTTAAGTATTTAGTGCTTCTAAAAATTACTTTATTCGTTTTCTCACCATTTGAGTGACACAGCATTGCATTATAAGCAGACATTATGTGATGTGAAATAGAAATGCGTACAACTCTTAACACTGAAGTATGTCTGGGCCGTGAAGGTTTTAATATTAATGGACAAATGATCTGCACAGAACAATTCCCCCTGAATAATCCACTGCAAAATTTTCTGCTGTTCAAATGCGTTATCCCATCATTAAGTGGGATAATAAAAACAATTTTTATCAAATTGTTCTAGCTTTTTGCAGCAGCTTGTTTCCTTCCGTTCTTCAAATGATCTCGATGTTTTAATGAATAAATTCTCTCAGAATCCTGTTGGAAAAGGCAGAAGTGGCATAAGGAATTACAAATTCTTAAGGGAACAAGAAAGTCCCTTGGAATATTACAGAAAGTATTTTAAAAGGACTTTTAGCTCTTTTGGCATTTGGGCCTTTAACGTAAACTACTGTCTCATAAACTCCGGTAGATTTAGCTGTGCTGGTTTAAGATGTGACAGTTATCTGTTGTATTTATCTGCTGGGCTTAATCCTGCATCAACTGCTCAAGCAAATGCAATCTAGCCTGTGTGCGCCCGTGGAAGCAGTGGCCCTGGGATCATGTAACCCCTTCTGCCTGGTAGGTCCTGCCTGGGGACTCTATGGGCTGAAACTACCAGAGCTCTTAACAGCCAGGCTCTTAACCATCTGCATATGTTTATGGTAATAAGGGAGAGAAAAAAAGAATAGGAAAAAACCCAACCAACCAAAAATCCCAGTCAGAGCCAGGCATATTGCATTTAAGTGTGGGCTTTCCTACCAGCTTCCAAGCAGCGTTCCAAAAGCATTGCTTTCAGGTAACTACTAGCAAATATCAGTATGGCACTGACATAACTAGGTTTCTTGTATGCCCTTGAATAGGTTTTTCCTGTTCTTTCCTGTCATCACTTTAACACAGTAGTGCAATAAACCTTTTCTGCAAAACCGATGATGCTTCTGGGCATAATCACAATTTCCGTAGTCCAAATCAGAGTTAAAGGAAAAAGGTAGTGTACTTGCTGCATTTTGTAATGAAGAGCTAGAGAGAGAGAGAGAGAGATTTTCATAGAATCATAGAATGTTAAGGGGTTGGAATGGATCTTAAAGATCGTGTAGTCCCAACCCATGCCCCCCACTGTGGGCAGGGAAACCTCCTGCTAGACCAGGTTCCTCAAGGCCTTATCTAACCTGGCTTTGAACACTGCCAGGGTTGGGGCACCTTTTTACTTGGTTGAACATAGCACCATGAGACCTATACTAGAACACCACTATTTCTGTGAAAACTACACTGCACATTGGTTGGAAACATGAGAGTGCCCATGTAGCTGTTTCCCTTTTCCAGAGGTCAGCTGTGCTGCTTCAGTGTCACTGCAAGCCTAGGGAAAACACTTCACCCTGCAGCTGTACCAATATCAAACAGAAGAGTGTTCTTGTGAATCACACTCTCAGTGTCTTTTCTTTGTATTTTTTAGAGCTGTCCAGATAACCTTTTTTTTTTTGGTTGGGGAAAAAGATGCTTTTAAAAAGAAAAATAAAGTCAAATTGTGTGTATAGCAAAGGAATAGGAGGAATATTATTTGTAGGAGATACTACAGTTTGCTTCACACTTACTCTTCTGCTGTTGTTTCTTTTTTAACAACTGAACTGGAGGAGTCTGAAAATGAAACTGGAAAGACAACTGCAGGTTTTGTTTTGAAAAGCCCTTTGGAAAGAATACCTGTTTCATACTGCTATGCCAGCATGGAAGCTGGCAGAGCTGTTGCTTCCCCCTGAGCAGGCTCCACTGCAGCACTTTTTGGAGCAGGCTTGTTACCCGACTGCCTGCTTTCATTATGTCCCTTGTTTTGGATGGGTCCCACAAGGTCTGTGACAACATGAATTTGGGCAGAGTGTGACAGGCTGATCAGGTGACTCTAGGAGGTATCCACTTTACAACAAAGAAGAACAAATTATTGCATTGAAAATGCTGAGCAGTGTTTGTTTGTTGGCTCTAACAGCACTGCACAGTGTGGGGTTTTGTACAGAATCCCAAGTTAGCATGGTTAGCAAAACAGTGCAGCTTTTCTAGGGTGATGCTTTACCTGGGCCAGTTGTACTTTACTACAGGAAAAATTGTGGAATGTAGCACATCATGCAGTACTCAGGCTAGTATAAGTGTGTCCTCTGCAGTGTGGCCTGGAGACATATTCATTGTTTTGTTCTGCTTTTCATCTACCAGAATACATCCATCCCTTTATCTCTTTATCCATCCCTTTATTTTAAATTATACCTTCTGGGGACAAGGATAATTTTGTCTCTTTTTTCATCTGGATTCTTGTAGATTTTAATAAAATCTTGCATATAAGATTCATGGTTAGCATTTCTAGGCAGCAGTTAAATACAAATAACGATACTTTATTATTGATTAAGGCCTTTTGTCTCCTGTTATATCTTGAAAACAGCTGGTTGGATTAGATGCTTCTGAGCCTTTTTATACTAAAATTCACTGGCTTGTAATTCTGAAGAAAAGAATAAATAATTCAGATGAGACTAGGAGGTTTTGTTTATTTTTTTTAAAACGTTGCAACAAAGTGGTTTGAGCGTTAGGCCATCTATGCAATTGCAAATATTTTAAAAATAGAAAACTTACGAGGTAATGTTATTGATGTTCTGTCTTGCTGAATAAATATGTCAATGGACTGATAATGTGAGCTGCTTTGGAGAGATCTCTACAGACATTTTTGTTGCACAGTGTGAATGCTAGGCTGCAGATGTTAGGCACTGAACGTGATCCACTGTAAAATGTTTGCAATTTTGCATTCTCTCTGTTTTAAAAATGGAGCAGCTTTCGCAGTCTTTTATTCTCATATAGCTTCTCCCTTTCCACACCATCATACCTAGAAATCAGCAGCTTGCTTTGCTGAGCTGACATACACGCTGCTTTATTTTTCAATTTCATAAGTAAGAGGCTTTTCCTGGGTTGTAATAGCGCTCCACTGACATAATGATGGTTACTCCTTATTCACACAAAAATTATAGTGAAGTCTCTCTACAGATTTCAGTCTTTATGGTGGGATTATAGAAATGTATACAGTTATTCAGATTAATAGTTTTAATTTCTCAGCCCTTTATTCCAGTTTTTCTTAAAATGGAGTATACATTTGCAGGGCTACTTTAGGGTATATAGAGTCTGGTATATACCTCCTCTGGCTTCTGTGTTAGCTAAACTGTGAAGTGATGGTATACTGGGTGTATTCTGACTTACACAGAGAGGAGAAGAGAAAAATAAAACTCCATCCAGGACTTGTTAACCTTCTTCAAGAGTATCATGGCCAGAGAAAATGATTGAAAAGGCCGTATCTGCCAAACTTTGGATGTCTTTATCATTGTACCTCATGCTGTTTGGGAAGACAGTGGGTCCTTGATGGCAAAGCTGTACTTTCTGTGTGTATGCATGGCACCTCTTCTAGGTCACCAGAGTTTAAGCTGAAGTGGGTATGTTATTCCTCCTTGCCTGTCTGTTTTGCCAGTGAAGTACCATCTGTCTGCATCATTCACTTTGGTAGAAACTACTTTGCACGGCTAATACCTGTCCAAGGCTAAAGGTTCTTAACACCTTTTGGCCCCAGGAACATATCCACATGGGCCTTATGTTGTTAGGAGCAGGTGGGCTTTTTGGTTCATGTGGTTGTAGTTTCAGATAGGAATAGGCTTTATTATATTGTTTGTGTACAAGCATAAAAAATTTCATTTCAGAAGATGGCATAAATCTGCTTTAAGTAAAAAGAGGCCACCTCTTATAACTACTCTGTGTGCCTTGTTAATGCATGCTCTTGGGAGAGGTTTGGTTTGTTGGTACTTCTGTTAGTTCTGAATGCATGAGGAAGTTAAACTGAATTGTATTTTTTTTCTGGGGCATAGAGTTTTAAACTAAGGACTGTGGTTGTCCCTTAAGGGGAAGGGAGCACCCAAGAAGGGAACACCAGGTCAATGTTTGTGGTCAAAAGTGCGATCTGACAAAAGTCAGAGGATCTGCAAAAACTTACAAGGTTTTATTAGTAAATTGCACATTGGGCATTTATAAGTTTGTCCCTGATCTCCTAGTAGGAGCACATGGCAGTGAGTATGGATAAAAGGGTAGGGGAAAAGAGAAGAAAGAGATGAATTAAAGAGGGGGACAGAGAAAGAAAGGAGGAAAAGAAGGAAGAGAGAGGTCATTAGTCCTGGTACCAGCATCAAATCCCCCAGATGGAATGTCCAGAATTCTGGGAGGTACATATGCCTGGGCTTTGTTGAGGAGCCTTTTTATAGATCAGCTTCCCTGTCCTGGAGATGTTTCTCACTTTTTATGCAAAATAGTTTGCAGTCCATTCTTCTAGATCTTGCTGGAAATGGCTCGAGAGCTTCAGCGGTCTTTGGTGATCTTGATCCTCCCTTACAATCCATGCCTGCTCCTTGGATGTCATACCTGTGCTTGCCCTGGACTATGTTGTGCTTATCTCCAGGAGCCAGAACAAGGACATTTGTCCCAGGAAAGTGCTGCCCTACCTGCATATGGTCCCCTGCTCCAGCCACATCTTGTTCTTCCTCACAGTGTGTTATTACCCACAATCCTTGGTGGTTGTTACCAACAATCCTTGGTTGGCTCCACAGCTATCTGGCTGTCGGTGTTTGAGACACACACGTTAGCCCCTTTACCTTCTAGCCTTTTACAAGGACACATGAGCAGGGTACTCTAGGTTAACAAATTATTTCATGTTTAGGAAAGGGTAGTAAGTTAATTTGTGCCACTTTTTCTGTGTCATGAGCTTAGAATACCTATGCAAATACACCTCTGTCTTCCTACAAGTAATAAGTTACAGCATGTCTATAGACCTCAGTTACTAAGCCTTAAAATGCAAGTCTGTCTTGGGATCCAACTTAGGGAGTCGTTGCTATCAGTGATAATCACAACTATACCCATGCACAAAAGGTGAAGAACATACAACTTCCCAGTCGTGACAGGGAGCGGGATGAAATATTTTGTCATGGATGTTCTGAGGAAAGGTATCTGCCTGGCTTTCTGATAAATTCGGCAGTTAAAAGTTGTTTTTATTGTTAAATTGTACAAATTTGATCTGGAAGTAGCGGAACACAAAAGCATCAAGCACAATAATGTCACTAGGATTGGTTTTCACATTAAGACTCACAGATGTGAATTTGTACCTCAGATTCACCAGTGAAAATCTGGAATAGCTTAATCTGTAATTCATTTGAGTCTCTCCAGACATACTTTTCTGGAACAGGGTGAAACCTCAGCCAACCCACTCCAGGCTAAATTGTTCACCTGTTTATTCACCTTTGAATGCATTCATCTGCTCACCCACTGACACAGTTTCCTATGAAGCCAAGAGATGAGGGCACATTTTGTAAAAACATGAAAATCTTGAAATTCACAACTTCTGACAGCCATGACAAATAAGCAACCATATCCATTACCAGTCCCCAGAGTTATCTAGTATCCTTTCTTTATGTAATTTCTTATCATACTTTTTTTTATCAATCTTCTTTTCACTTGTTATTTATTATTCATAGCATTAATAAGAGTTCTGTACTTGGCTTTTATTTTCATTGCTCTTTTGAATATTTTAACACAGTGACTGTGTTTGCTTTGTTTTCTTGCCGTGGATGTTTTTGTGGGTTTTTTTCACTGTGTGTTTTTCAGTTTTATCATCTGGAAATATTAATAAAGACATTATATACCTTTTCTTCATCCAAAGACATGGTGCATCTGTTGACCTTCAGGGCATATTGCTGGGGCCATCTGGTTTTCAAGGGAAGTGGGGGTTGGCAAGGAACGGGGAAGGATTTAAGGCAGAAGGAGATATTAGGTTACTCATTTATTATTTGATTAAGGTTTTGCTTTGTTGAAGGGTAAGACTAATTGGTACTTTGTTACAGTGTTTGTCTTTTTATAGTCTTTGGTTTTTCCTGTGTTTTGTTGTTGTTGTTTTAAGTGGTGCTGGTCTGGGGAAGCTTTTGTGTGTATGTGCTTGTCTTTATCAAAATAAACAAAAAATGTGGCTCCAAACTGCTATGAGGTGTTAACCAGTCCTGCTGTTGTAGTCTGTTAGTACCAGGATTAAATGACATTGTTTTGTGCACTGCTCTTAGCCTGTGCTCATCTCTCACTTGCAGAAAGTTTCAGTGGCCAGTGAGGAATTAGCAGGACAAAGTACCAACCGCATTTCAACCTGATAGTCTTCTCTTAGTGGCTTCATGGCACATGTGTAGGAAATGTCATTTCTGCTCTTGTCCTTCCAGAATAAAGGAGTCTGACATGTGCGGGTTTTACTGGGGGCTGGAGGCAGAGCAGGAAACGAAGGAATGTTATCGGCTCTTGGTTCCCTGTTTCCATTATGGCCACAACAATTCCTGTCCAGTGACTGTGATACATAGTTTAACATGGAAACCTTTGCTTTATTTTCCTTTTCTCTAGTACCACTAAGAAAACACTTGGCTATATAGGATTTAAATTGTTAATTTCTCTTTTATTTTGTCAATGTATGTCATATATCAATATTATGTAATACACTGCAGTACATAAAAAGCATTGATTTTCATATGCTAAAAGATATTGCAGTTAAGCTACCCAGATTCTTATAGATGAAGTGAGAATATGGCACACACTTTATTAGGAGAAGAAAGAAAAATTGGTTTGGGTAAAGTTACAGGATAAAATACTATTTCAGCTGTAAATAAGAAACAGCTTCGTTGTAAGAGAAAAGTTTAAGCTCACGTTAGGAATCTTCCTTTCTAAATTGACAAGGAGCTAATTTTAATTAAAGCAGAATTTCCCTCATCAAATTATTGTGTCTTCATATGTGTAAGTTTTGAATGATCTGTGTAAAAGCCTGGAGGAGGGTGTGTGATGTGGGTGTGTTACGTGAGTCTCAGTGCTTCTCACTGTGTAATCTTCCATAACTGACCGCCTGTAAAACAAATTCTCCCCCCAGTCCAACAGCTCCTGCCCACATGCAGGAGTCTTCTCATAACCTGTAGCAAATCACAATTACCGCAATATGATAATCTTGTCATGTGCTTTTGTGTTTAATAATATCCACAACACTTACTAAATATTCAGTCTTCTCAAAGGATTTATTTCTCCATCCTGGCCACTGCATTTTAGGAGGACATAAGCCAGTTGAGTTATACACTTACCTGACATGATGAAGTACGATGGGGAAAGAGTTGAAGAAACAATGCACCTTTGTAGTGTTTGAGTGGGGGTGGGGATGGACCCCTAACTTCTGTGAGGAAAGAGAAAACTAAGTAACTACTAAAGTAACCTCATTAGGAAGGTTTGCTTAGTCCCTTGTGGGTTTTGGGGTATTTTGTGTTCAACTGTATTATTGGTTTGAGTCTTGCTCTGAGACCTTTCCTCTGATTTCTTTTAGATAAGCTGTAAATTTGAGAGTGAATTTGAGAGCTTGCAGAAGAATGGTGCATTTTTGGTCTTTTCCTTGTGACCTGATGAAAGCATTGTAGAGTTTTACCTAAATAAAACTCCAATACTGACCCAGTTCCCTGTCTTTTGAGGAGGAAAATTGATTAGCTAATCTTGATTTTGTGGAACAGCAGAGAATAAGAAATGAGCAGGCTATTGTCTTTGTCCTGGGATTTCCAGTGGTCATGATCAAAATTTGCCTTTCTCACCCATGGGTTTGTAGAAATTCCACCCAGGGCTCCTAGCTGGCTGAGTTAGAAAGCTTTGAAGACTGTGCAGCTTTTCTTAGGAAAATACCTTAAAACATAAAACATCTGTCAAGAGAGCTTTTTGTTTGCAAAGCTTCTTGAAGCACACCTTGGAATTTCCTTCCTTGGTGTTAGTGAGTTTTTGCAGTAAATGTGAAATAATCAGCAGTGGCATCACCTGATTTCAGCAACTCAGAGGGTTGTGAAGGTGCTCGAGAGACCAGGCTTTCAAGGAGTTTAATTGTGCCATAAAACTCTCATATAATTACAGGTTTTGCTTTTTTAACAACATTCAGTAAAATAAGACACAGTAAGAACATGATCAAGCAAGGAGTCATGTTCAGGTGAGCATACAGTACAAAAAGTTAAACATTTAGAATTTTATTTTAGAAAACTCAAAGTCCCTACTCTAGATTATTTGTTCTTATATTCTGTGGATCAGATCCTCACATTCTTTGTATTTCAATGTGTTGAATTCCTTTCTACTGCTTTTTTATTCATGCAGAATTGCTGACAGAATTGTAAATTAAATTATTTTCTGGATGAGACATCAACTAGATCATTAACTAAATTCCAAGTGTAGAGCCAAATCTTATCCTGGCTGCCTTTGTAATGTTGATGGAATTGAAACAGGTGTGGTGGCAAAAATTTTTATGTGGAAAATCTTGATTACTTGAGTTAGCTGTAACAGAGTAAGTCTGTTCAACTTTCAAGTCTAGAATGAATTTGCAGGATGTGAATCTGGAATAACAGTGGTAGTCTGAACAGATTCAGTGACAAGTAACTGGAGTCCCTTATCTATAGCCATTCTTATTCATTTTTGAAGGTACACCTGAAGGAATAAAACATCTCAAAGTTCTAATGGAATTTAGGAAGTGATTTTTTTTTCTCATTAGATAGCACATTTTGGTTTTCTTACCAAAGCAATATTTTTTCTTAGAAAATGTTCATCTTTTCTAAAGTTCTGAAGAATGTGAAGGACCTTAGTGAAGTAGCTTGATGGATGCTTAAGAAAACATTTTCTCAACAGAAGACATTAAAAGAACATGCAGATTACCAGTTGGAAATGTACTAAGTAGACAAGGGCAGTAACATGCAAATAAGAAAAAGGAGGCTAGAGAAATGCTCTGAAAGACTTTAAAAATAATAATAAAAAATAAATAAATTTGGAGATTTTTCCAAATGTATAGGTTAAGGTAATGTTATCAAGAATTGCAAGTCTATGTGACAAACAAGATGACTGTGATGTTGACAGTACTACAGATTAGTAGTAGTCTAGCAAGAAGGCCTGCAGAGGAAAGGGAGAAAGAGTACTGAGTGTTCAGAATTATTCTGGAGAATAATCACATCAGAAATTGATAAGGATTCTGGTTGTTAGTATAGAAGAGGCAAGTCTGGAGCACAGAGTATCTATTCATAGGTGATAATTAAAATCAGTTTTGTGCGAGATTTCCCTTGTGCATGGAGCATAAGAGAGTCAAGGACAGAGCTCTGTGGAATCCCCAAGTGAGATGTAAAATGCAATTAACAGTGAACGGAAATGTTTAAAACAAAAAGTAATTCCATATACTTTAAGAATAAATAAAAGAAATGAGCAGTTTCTTTTTCAGTTGAAGCCATGGTTATATGCAGCATTCAGTTAGTGGTTTCTTTACAGTAGAATTTAATTCAAAATAGAAGAAACAGTATACTACAGTACTTGAGGAAATGCTAGATGTTGAGTAAAAAGCCCTTCCATCTTCTGACGGACATTTTACATCTGCACTTTGTGGTGATTGCAAAGGAAAAATAATTGTTGTTTTGCCATTTATTAAATTATACTCTGAATAGAATTAAATCTCTATTAAATAGGAAGAAATTTTGAACAAATCAGTATATTTACATGAAAAGTTGCATTAAACCCCACAGACAGGTAAACACTGTAAACATGGAAGAAGATTAATTTGGATATTCAGAGTGATACTACCTAATTCTTTTTCTTTGGAAAAAAAAAAAAAACAACAAAACACACGCACATGTACAGACATTCATAAAAAATAAAAGTAGAAGACTGTATTTGTAGTCTGTATCCCTGTTGCTTTTAACATAGCTTGTTTTGGGTGGGATCATCTCACCTACTTTCATGGGTTACACAGATGTCAGGTAACATCCATGTTAGATGTCTGTCTCCCTTGGAGCCATCCCTGACCTCGGCTTAGGTGCTCCCAGCAAAGGGCCTCTGCTTCTGGGGCAGAGTCTCACGGGTGAGGTGTGTCACGCTCCGGAAGCGCCTGTCTCCTGATTTGGAGAGGAGCCTCGCTCGGACACATGTCTGTATTGTACCCATCAAAAAGACACTGACACAGCTATTAGCTTCTGCTACGTTTCACTAACCTAAACAATTACTCCTTACTGTCCCTTAAATACTTAGCTTAAAATATAGCTGAGCTTGCATTCATTTTATATGTATTTTTAAGCAGCTATGCCTGCTGGCCAAGGCTTTTATTTGTCATAATTGATATCTGATGTTATGATCTTTCTGAAATTAAAATAACCTGTTATAAGGTACTTGCTAAGAGAAGAAAGCTAAGGTGAATTTTAAAGCACAGAGAGAAGACATTGAAGAACATGGAGTCATTGTCCAAGATATGCCAAAGCAAACAATGCTGGAAGGGTATCGAGCGAGGTCAGTAGGGAGGAGCTGAGTAGCTCTAGGCATGTTTATAACTAATTTTTGAAATACTACAAGTGTAACTCACACTATAAATAACCACATGTTCATTAAATAACTGAAGAAGGAAAATCTGGGAAAAGTTTGTCCAGACATTTATAACTTTTTTTAGGGCAGCTGATCTTTTCCATATGATTTTCAGACTGAGAAACTATTTTCTTCTCTTGAGGGTGCTCATTGTTGAGAGCTGCAATAAAGGAAAGGAGCAAAGTTATCATCCAAGCTTAAATGCAAAACATGAAAACATTTGGGATTTAAGCTGACTGTTGGTTGTTTGATACAGCTTTTACTTTATAGTGGAGGTCTGAAGCAAATCTTCACCAAAAACATAGTTTAGCTGTTTTTTTCCCAAAGTGGTGGTTGAATGCCTGAACAGAATAAAGGAGAATATGCATTCTGCCTGCCAAAGTGAAGAGGAATTGTTCAGTACAGATTATGCAATTCATCCTCATCATAAAGAATGTACTGTTTTTCTGTTTCTAATTTCATATTCCGTCATAATATAGATGTATACAAAAAAAGGATAACATTTATGTGAGGAGTATAGAAAGAAAGTGAATTTATAAAGAAAGAGCAAGGGTGGTTCAAGTGGAAAAGGCTGGAATAGATACAGGTTACTCTGCAGACATTATTGTAAATGTCAAGTAGAGTTTGACAGCTGGTAAGTTGGAGACATAATTAAAAGAAATTCCATACATGTACTGCAGACCGCCTTTTGGTGTGAAGAATTGGCACCCAGTGAAATAAGAAGGTGAGTGGCATATGGGGAATTAAAGCAACTGAGTTCTAGTGGAATCTGGAAGCAAACAAATAGACCTTCAAGACCAAGACAACTATAGTGGTCACAGTGGTGTTATGTATTTGTTGATTCATGGTATATCGATCTATGCTAATTAAAGGAAGGTTCATCTCATGCAGTTTCTGATCCCAGACAGAGCCTTTATAATACAGAAAAGAGGAAAGTGTCAGAGGAAAACTTGTCTGAAGATTTCCATTTAACAGACTGGTCTGTGTGACAGTCTGTTTTGATGGAAACTCTTTGTAAACTGAGCTAAATTGTTAGACATTGTGGTCAGCTGGGTTAAATAAAGGCAGTGAGGGGAGATCCAGTATTTAGCAAGAATGGGTATTTCTGTTAAACATAGCTTCTAAAAATTACTTCAAATTTAGACATCTCCTAAAGTCTTCATAGGAAATCAATTATATATATACTGGTGCTCTTCAAATATTACTTCTGTATATATTTATTTTTGGTTTCAGTTTAGATTGCAAATGGAATGACACTTGGCTGTGAATCTACAGAAGAAGGGGAGATTAGTTTGGTACTGTGAACTGTTTCGGGAACTGAGCTATGCATTTATTTCTGTATCTTTGTCATTAGTCTTTTGCTTGGATTTCTCTGGATATTTTCTTTATAGTAGTGCTTACCACTTCGATTTTTTTAAGACATGCTTTTTAATCAGCATTCTGCAAGTCTGTCAGTACTGCCTGACACGCTGCTTCCACTACAGACAGTTGCTGCATCAGGAGAAGATTCTGCTGAATCACGTCAATATGAATATCTTAAAAAGAAAATATTTCAATGTTCACTACAAACAGGTTTTTTTTTCAATTTAATATGAAATACAAAATCACAACCTATAAGTCCTGTGCAAAATTGGGCACTACTAACTCCTAAATTATTATACTCAGACAGTATTTGCTGCTGGAGTTTTAGAGAAAGTCATTGACTCAATTGTGAGAAGACTAATTCTATATCTGGATCTGGCCAATGTAGTAAACCTGCATTTGGCAACTGTAGCATTTCCAGGAGGGGAAGGGCTTTTCTTAATTTGTGCTTATCAATTTAGTGAACAGCTTAAAGATGAGAAACTGCTTGGGAGATTACTAGTTAGGAAAGCCCCTACCTTCTCCCAATGAGTAACTTAAGCAGAAAACCAAGAAAGAGAGCCTGAGATCTGTTAGTTTCGAAATCTTGGAAGGACCTAGGGACCAGAAATACTCAGTTAATTTCTCTAGTTATAGGTAATTTCTCTTGTATGTATTGAATTGGTTCAAAATGCAAAACTGTTTTATTTAGTGTCACACATGTCTTACATAAACCTTTATTAACTGGTAAAACACTGTTTCAGAAGATTCTATTGTGTTTAAAACATGGATCTTTTTTCCTTCATTTTAACTGAAGTTTAATTTCCAGTTTTGAAAGAATATGACCTGATATATAAGAAAGGGTCATTCATTATTTTCTAGCTAAATGGTGTGTAAAAAGAGGAAATGTAGGTTAGCACACATTATTCCAAAGGTATTTATGTAACACAGCTTCATGGTAAGCAAATTGCAATACTGAGTTGATGTAAAGATTGTATTTCAATACAGAGTAATCATTGTGTACTGAGAAGCTCAAAAAAAAAGAAAAAACACCAAGGGGGGGGAACCAAAAAAACAAAACAAACAAACAAACAAAACACACACAAAACCCCCCACAAAACAAACAAACAAAAAACAAACAAACAAACAAAAACACCAACGGAAATAAATGGTTGTGTAGCTCCAGAATCTTTTTGGCTAAGATCCCCAAAACATACAGGGTGTTGGCTGAATTGAAGTGAGCGAGCTCTGGGATGGGGAGATAAGAGCAGCAGGGCCTCGTTTGCACCCCTTCAGAAGGAGGTTAGACTGGGCTTTGAGCTGCAGCAGAGGCCATCCCCTCTGCCTTGGCTCCCTTCACACCCGGGGTGCCCTGTCCCTTCTGCAAGTGCCTGCTTTGGGCGGTTCAGCAGCATAGTTCTGGCACCACTGTCGCTTCCTCTGGGAGCCAGAGCTGGCCAGCCTTCCTTGAGGCTGAGCAGTTCCAGGGAAGGGACTGAAGAAGCTAAAAAAGCCCAGGTTGGTTTGAAGTTGTTTTGCTGTTCTTTCTGTGATTCATGAGTATGAACAGTGTGCTGTATGGAATATGTTTTCTGGATTGTTTTGAGGGAGGTGCTAGTGGAAGCACACTTCCTAAAGCTTGAAGCAAATCTTGGTGAGACAAAAAAGTTGAAATAAGAGATAAATCAGATATAAAACATGCAAGTTCTTTTTATGTTACCACTAGGAAGGAGGGAAAATACAGTTTTGGTTTTTTTTCAAAATTTCAGCTAAATGGTTCAGAAAGTATAATACCAAGAATAATCAGTTACTTTGTCATTCCATTTTACTTGCTGACTATTCCTCATTACTCAGAGTTACTGTTGTTACAGTGTGCATGGGTTGAAGTTGAATTGGTGTGTTTTATAAATACATGGGTCTCTAAAAATACCAGAGGCCACCCACAACAGAAGAGTGTAAAGTGTACATGAACTCTTCCACCTCTACGTCAATGGCTTGATGGTGTCACCATTACTCTTAATTTATTTATTTAACCACCTGAAATTGACTTGTTTGACTTTCGAGTTAATTTCTTGTTCCTGGTAGGAAGTTTGAGGTGTTTCTAGTTTCAGTACTGGAGTATTTCATCAGAAAGGAAGAGTTGTTGAAGAGACTTGGGAACTGTGTCACCTTTTCTCTCTGTAGATCTGAGCATCAGGCATGGTGGCAGGACAGCGTGGAGAAAATTTGCTCCCCTTCACGTGAACCTTTCATTTGTTGGTACTTAATAGCCTATGGAGTCATTGCAGGACAAGAAAATAATGAAAAAATACATAACTTGTGGTCAGTTTTTAGAGATTCTAGAAAAATTCCCCCAACTATTGGAAACATAAATCTTCCTATATATTTTGCACTGAGCAGAATTCAGATAGTAATTACTAAATGCCTTTTGTTTATATTTCCCTTTTGCAATCATATGGTAATATTTTCAGAAATGGTTTAATACAGTCACATTTTCCCTATAAACTTAATACTTTAAATTTATAATGTTGGTGCTGAGGGGGTTTTTTTCCAATCCCGGAAACATGTGAAGACAGGGAATTTAGGAAAGAATGGAAAGAGAAGTGACTGTTGGCTGCCATTATGATGGAACAAATCTCTGAGGTAATTTTGATTGCCCCACACATCTGTATATGTCTCATGTATTCACAAGTCTGTGTGCACATTTTGTAGGGCGTGCTGTAAAAAACAGAAAATTAGTTTGCTGATTGAAAGAGGGGATCTCTTTCCATCTCGTCTTGTCCATCCTGTCTTGTGCAACAGTTGCCTAAGCCTAATTCCCTTTTATGTGATATTGATTAACAGCCACTCTGCATCTAGGACTGTCAGAAGGACTAAAGGGTATTTAATTATTCAGCTGGAATAAAGTGGAAGACAGTGCAGCAGCAGCAGCTGTAACATAAGACATTGGTACTAAATCTCCACAATATAAGAATTGTTCAGTAATAGCCCAGTAATTCTCTCCTCCTTCCTGACTTGAAGGAAATTCATAGAAGTCTAAAGACTGAACATTTGGAGTGTGTGAGTGAGGGGCTTGTCATCAAGATCACTCCATGCTTTGGATGTGTTCTTAAACACAATGCCAAAGAATTATACTCACATGAATAGAACACCATTTTCCTAAAGATTTTCAAAAAGGAAGACGTGCAAAAGCATTTTTCTGATTATTTGTTTATGGGTCTATCACTGCTCCATGCATGTGAAGATTTCATGTTTGCTGCATACATGTGTGTGAAAATCCCCAGTTCTCATGGATAGCTTCCATGTGCAAATTTATTGTGGAAGTATTTACATGTTTGTCTGGTTCAAAGGAAGGAGTTGAATGCTAGAATCCTTTTCATACTTGGAATAGGACATAGAAAAATTAAGGGCACCGTAGTATTCAACTAACAGAGTTGAGATACCTAACTGTGATTTTAGTTGTTTTGTCCCATAACATCCCAATGAAACCTACCACAAATATACAGCATTATTACACATTAATGTTCCACTAAAGCATGTCCTGGTGTGTCTCAGTACTGAAATCATTAGTAGGTCCCAGACCTATAGGCTGTTGGAGGCTGGGAGAATACCGCTGTCTCTGTGCTTGTTCATATGTTCTTCATTAGGTATCTACTTTTGTCATGATTAAAGAAAAGATACTGACTAAAGTTGATGTTTGACTTGATGTAATCAGTCTGTTTTTATGATCTTTTAATTTTATATGTGTATTTTAGATAACTTTAAATGTCGTGTGTACTATGCAGAATTTTCATAAGGTGTAAATTGGAACACGAATCATATCTTCTAGTATGAGATTGTAAGTTACATTTTGTCAGAACTGAACTGTAAGAAACAGCTTTATAGAATATAATTTCTTAGAAAGTATCAATAGCCTTGTTTGGACATTAGCTAGCACGTTTTAGTTTAGAATTGGGAGCAATGGTGCCTGTCCCAGAGCAGTATGTTTCTAACATCCAAGAGCTTGGATGTGATATCGTTAATTTCTGTGATTTGCCAATGAACACAAAAAACACCAATGCGCTCATGTTTAAAGGGCTTGGGGTTTATTTATGTGTGTTCATATTCTGTTTTCAATTACGGATGGATTTTTTTTCCCCTTGTTTGGGGAGAGTAGGGTAGAAAATACAGGAAAAGAGAATCCAGGAGCTAGTTCTCCGTTTTTAAAATTATTATTCATATCTTCACCTTTAAAAATAGTCCTTCTTACAGATTAGGACTCACCAGAGCAGAATGAGGACATCAGAAAGAAACAGGTGCTGTGATTTCTTGTAAAACAGTTTACTACCCGGTCTTTTCACCTCATGAGTAGATCTTCACATCTTTTATTCTCAATTGTGTTAATTTTTTGGAGGTTTCAGGAATGTGGATAGAAGGCAGCTCTCTACACCAGGGTTAAGTCAGACTGTGTAGTCACAAGGCAGAGCGGAAAGGGAGTGAGTTTATGGGAAAAATCAATTGTTGGTATTCTGAGTACAAATTAAAGCCAGCTTGCCACACTGTTTATTTAAGAGATGAACTTTACTGTGACTGCTGAATGGATCATGAACCTAAATAATGTCATTGTTTTACTCATTAAAGCTGAGGCAGTGAAGTAAATAGTGTTCCAGTAGCACAGCCCATATCTGTGCACAGTCTCTTCAGAATGAGATGAGGTAGTGCTGTTAGAAAAAATAAATTATTTTAAATTAATTCTTTGTTGCTTTCACAGCTAGATCTTAATTAATTGGTACATGAACAGGATAGCGCAGGCCGGTTGCTACTCTAGGGCGGCTGATTATCTGTCCTGTCCTGTGATGTCTAGTCCTTTAATATTTATACATATCTTCATGGATATTTTTAAACTGATATTGGACCTACAGTCCAGGGTGTAATTCTGTCATTTCACAAGCACTGTCTAGTTGTAGAACAAGGTATATAAACCTTTACATTTCACTTGATTTGGATAGTATTTTCAGAACAATTGTTAGAAAAAGTTTCAGTAACAGTCACTAAATGCACAGATGCACTTGTTCCTATATATGAATTCCATATTATAATAGAAGTAAGTCTCCTGATGCTGTGCATTCAGTTTGATTATTATTGGATTTATTGAATGGTTAAGGTTACTCAGCCTTTGGCCTTGAGCTGTTGTAGCACACCTCAGGTTGTAAGCAAATTGCGTACAAATGCCCTGCTTGTTCTGTCTTGCTGCTTGATATATTCTTTGGAATAAGTTAGTCTCATAACAGGCAGGCACATCACAAGGCAAAAAAGTATTGGAAGAGATGAAATATTAGCCTTGTAAAGCCCTTCCCAATGTTGAGTCACTTATCTTTCATAGAAAGTAATACATATGGAAATCAGTGGCATGCTTCTGCTTTAAAGAATTTTGCAGAATGTTTGGATCTGAAGTGCCCTTGTGGTGGATCTGCACTGTCATGTGATGATAATATTTGAGCCCCCTTTTCAAGGGGAGGAAGTGAAAATCATTGGTGGAGGGATGCCTGCACCCAAAAAGTCATCACCAGTGAATTAAAACATAACCATTACCTTTAATGGTAGTGACAGTCTGGAGTGCATTTTTAGGGTCACAGAGTCAATATGGTGCCATTTTTATGGTGGTTTATTTTTTATGTGGTATTTCTGAAGAGTTACACCAGTGCCTCCTTTGGAACAAAGGTACTCTTTCCCTGTGAAAACACCCTTTAGTTACATAATTTTGAATACTCAGCAGCTCACTAAAAGAAATATAGTAGAAACAAGAAGATCATTTAACTTCTGTGTAATGAAGAACTTCATTCTTCCAGAGTATATATTGCAGTGTACACAACAGAGAAATTACTTGAGGATCAACCATGGTTTGTGTTGCTGGAGCCTTATAATAGTATTACTTAATGATAGATGCGTTCATACATTGCTCTGCTCATATTAGTTTTTATTATGTTACAGAATATCCTACTATTACTGTGGGCATGATACCAGGTTTTAGAAAGAACTGTCATTTTGGATAGCTCAGTATTTATCTGTTGGCTCAGTATTTATCTCTTTAATGAGACTGTATGCTATTGTATCTTGATACATTCAGTAAACCTAAAATGTATTTGTAGGTCTGTATAGGCATTTTGTATGGATGATGGATTCAATCTTATTAGAGAGTTGCTTTGATTTCTTCGATAATTTTTAATCCTTTGTGCCCAAAATGGCAAAGTATAGTTCTTACTATCTTGTGATGACAAGCCTGGACTACTAGAACGTGCAATCTAAATAAATAAGGCAGTGTCAAGAGTCTTCAAACCTAGTAGAAAATCTTTCAATTTAGTGATGACAGTGAGCTTACGGAACTAATTTCCAGCCTTAAAATGTGCCAAATATAAAGCACTATTTTATTTGCTCCATTTGCAGTATTCCTTCACAAGTCCGTCCTGTCTGCAGGACACAAACAGTGTATTCAGGCTAGCTTGTGAGAATAAAAAGAAAGGATTTGTCACTTGCAGCCCTCTTTGTTTGGAACTCACGGCGGGTTTTGAGGACATCCACAGGTGTATGTGGAATGGTGATTTTCATATTTCGTTTTCCATATTGTGATCATTAGCAATCACAGAGAAATTAAATCATACCACTCAAAGAATATGGAAAGCTGTACAGAATGCTAATAAAGTGAATCATGAATTTTTAAGCTCTCAGAGGATGATCTAAAAAGAAATTGATTAATCACTGTGCTAAAATAATATAACACCTTGAAACAGACTTTTACTTTGGTGAACATCGTAAGACAGTGGTTTAGTATCAATCCTGGAAGGCAGTATTCTCCATAAAGTAGGTCTGGCTCAGTAATGAGTTTGCTCTTATGTTAATCACTTTAAAATCATTTTAAGATTTCTCTTATATTCATCTTCTGCTTAACTTGCTGCACATGTGTACACACTCAGCAAATGAAACCTTTCCCTGAATTTGATGGAATTTGTTGTTAGTTCACTCATCTGTGGCAAGAAAACAAAACCTTCTCTGCTCAGTAAGAAAGGTGGCTGTTGAGACATTTCTCCCGATCTTACCACAGTTATTCTTTCTATCTAGGATGAGAAACTAGCGTTCCGCACTTTGATAGAAAAGGGTATGTGGAGTTTTACTGTATTACAGTAGTAAGAACCGTGGCATATCCCTCCAGAAATCTTGGCACTGCAGTCAGCAGGCCCAGAAACACGAGCATGGTTTTGCAGTACAGCCTCTGTCATGAAAGCTACTCCATCACTTAAGTAAATCTTGAGCCATCTTGCTGTGGAAAACTGACAGTTTATAATTTTTCTATTTTTTTCCCTTTTTTTTTTAACACTTTCACTCTGCAAAAAAATGTGCTGTAGGGAAAATGGTAACAAAGCAATTGCATTCTTTGTGATAAATTACATAGAAGCAGTAGGATGCATGAGAGGCTTACTAGAACTATGGTTTAAAAATAAATTTCATATATGAACATAATATTTAAGGCTTCGAAACAGGTTAGCATAGTATGTGGCACTAAACATATTTAAAGAAATAAAGTATAAATGTAAAATAAAGGCTGTGGCGTCTTAATCAAAATTAGATTTCACAGACTATAGTGAAGTAGAGTTGTGAACTCTGAGAGATTGCTTCCATTTGCTGTTAATGTTCAGCTCTCATGCACTGGGTTTTCTGCCCTGAAAGAAAAATATGAGTTTTCTAGAATAATCCAGCTTTTCATTCTATTTTGCAGCCTTGTCTAAGCAGATGAATCTGATAACTCCTTAAACAGGAAATTTGCCAGCTGAGAGAAACCTAGAGGGCAACAAATGGGCAGTGATGACAGAATGTCTTGAATGCTGAGAATGTTGTTTTGATTCCACACTGTTTAAAAATATATTTGTCTAGTGGAAGGTAAAATGTTACACAGATAACACAGGAGATTTCCTAGGCATCACACACACACACACACACATGCAAACACAGTATTTGTTTGGATTTTTTTTCTGTAGGCTTAACCCAGATAAATTAAATTACAAAAGCTCTCAAAAAAAAAAAAAAAAAGGCTGGGGGAGGAGGCAGGACACAAAACAGTGAAATCAAAGCAACTCTGCCTTAAGGCTGCAGAGATTTCCTTATCTAATCCTGCTGTTTCTAGGTATTGCAAAACATATGGCTCACCTTTAGGGGCAGTCCCCAAACAGTGGGAGATGTTGCATCCCATCTGTGCTGCAGCAACTGGAGGTGCAATAACAAGGTGAATTGAGGACGCCAAGATGACTGTGTTTAAACTCATTGCTGTTTTACTGAGGTGGTGTTGGGGGGAGGGTGGTGGGGCGCATTTAGTTTGGGTGGGGTTTTTCAGCTAACCTGTGGATGTGCCTCACAAGTCTGAACACAGATACTGCTGGAGGGGTAATTGTTTTGAGGAAACTTGGCAGTCTGAATCAGGAGTAAAAATTTTAGGATCCTAGATATTGGGAAAAGAAAGGGAAAAAACCTAAGAACAAAGACATTTCTCTATCTCCCACATTTTTTTCTGGCAGCAGCTGGACTGGCTGAATAGGCTCCTGTCCTCCACTGTCCACAGCTGTTCAGTATTGCTCCCATGAGACTTGGTTGATCATGTAGTGACTCCCTAACCTGATTTGTTCACTCTAATATACCTTAGTTTAAACACTTTTTAACACCAGCTCTCTGAACTCTTTTAATAAGACTCATTTTGATATTAACACTTATTCCTGAGATACTGAGGGGCAGCAGCATTCAGGAGGAATGTGAGGGAAGAGTGATTATGAGAAACAAGGGAATAAGGCTACACCAGGCTTCATTCAGAAGCAGCAGCTTGACGACAACCTGAAATTGCACACTACAGTGCATAGAATGGGGAATATAGCTAGACTTACTGCTACCCTGATGAAAATGAACTTTTTAATACCTGTTCTCCAAAATTTCTAAGCCAAGCTTCCGAGTCTCCTTGTCTGTGCCTCAAAATTTTCCCGAATCATTTCAAAGGCCAGGGCCAAAAAAGGCTTAACACCTTGCATCTCAATAAAACACTTAAATGTAAACTGACATGCAAAAACACTCTTAATGATCCTTTTTTTTTTGTTGCTATAGTTCTTTGATTTCAGTGAGTCTTTTTGCTATTAGGTCTTTCCTTTCCTGCTAATGTAGTACAAAAAACCCCACTCATTATAATGAAGATTGCATATTCATACCCAGCCTTAGGCATCAGCATCCATATACATATACTTAAGTTGGAATCAAAGTTAAGTGGCATGAATGTCCTTGACATGTTCTGTCATGAAATAAAAAGATTTTGTTTCATTTAATATAGCAGAATAAAAGCAAATATCATTCTGTGCTAATGCTTGCTCTCACTTTTCATAGTTTTGTCAATTTGCAGAAGAAGAGTTTAGCTTCCAAGATGAAAAGACTGACAGGTTTCCGGAACTGCAGGCCACTTCCCTTTCATTTTGAAGTCAGTGGTAATTGCACTTCTGAGACCCTGGGAAAAATCACCTTTTAGTGCTGCCTAAAAGTAGCATCATACTGGCTGCATAAAATTCAGTGCTATAAATTGTAAATGAAGGTGCAGTGTAGTGTTATATTAGGGCATATTTGTATATATACAAATTTAGGCAGTCTGGATTGTGATTTGAATTATTGTCATGATCTGTATTACTTTCAGATGTTCTAAATTTATTACTTTAGCATTTCAAAAACGAGTACTATTATTTATTGAAGAGACCTAGAAGAATTTATTTAATAAAATTATTGCACAGGGAAGCTTTAAACAATGTGAGGCACTTCACAGTGCTGGAAGTAATAGATGCTTTTTCCCTTTCCGCTCTTAAGCTCTTTGCAAGATCCTTGTAAGGTTTCAAGAAATTATGTTTGCAGCAACAGAATCAGCATCTTTGGGCTTTTGTGCTGGACTAGCAAGGGCTGAGGAAGCTTCAGGAAAAAGGAAAGAGAGTTAACTTTGTGGTTTTCTGCATTTCAAAAGTCCTTCTCCCTCCTCAACAAGTTTAACTAATTAGTCGAATTTTCAAAATTTGGTGTGGTTTTGCATTTGCTTTGTTTTGTTGTGTGATTCAGGTTTTTGTTTTGGTTGTTTTTTTAATTAGAGTTTTGATGCTTGATTCAGATTCTTTTTGCTAATGTTTTTGGAACATACTTGGTGAACTTTACTATGTCTGAACATACCATGAAATAGGGACTGTAAACCATGCATTGACTGAATCATTGGATAACCAGTCACTAATACTAAGATCTTGAGTGCTCTTTCTGTGTGTCCCTTCAATGAAGTACAGTCTAGAGAATGATTAAAAATCTGTCAGCTTTAGTAGCTAAAATATCTGTTAAATAAGATAGAAAATTGAAATAAAAGAAACCAAAGATGGCTAGATCATACCATTTATGATATCAAAATTGCATTAAACCATAGAACATCATCTATATTGAGAGATAATACTTTACTGAAACTCATTAAAGAAATTTATCCTAGTCTCATTACACAAACAAGCTTTACTTGTATATACTAGTCAATATTCTCATATATGCTATCAAAAGAGGTGAATTTTGTCTCAGTGTAGAGGTATGGATACCCATTTAGTCCTGTAAGGGCATATGATGATGAGACAGCTAATATCAACCATCAGTTTAATCAGATTAACGAATCCAGAGGACCAAAATGTAGAGAAGTCATTTCTTGTAATATGCAGATGGTAATTTTGAAGACTTTTTCCTGAAATTTTACTTCTACTGCTGACTCTTACAATATTTTATTTAAAACTTCAAAGGACTGAAATTACCTAGGTTCTTGGACAACTCAGAGGACTGGGTTCCTCAGACCAAGAAGACCCCAGACCGGTGCTCTTTACCACCAAGTCTGTATGATGTTTTTTGGAGGGTTTTTTTGTCTGTGTGATTTTGAAATGCTCGGGTTTTTCACAGCGCTGTTTACTGCAGATTAATTCATGCTCCTGCTCTTTTTTTTCATTGAGTGTATTTCTCTAGCCAGTATTCTCAGCTGCATTTTTCATATCCAGACAGTATAACCTATTAATCTGTCATGCATTTTAAGTGGGGGAAGATTAAAATTCACAAAGTTAAACTGTAATTTAATTTAATTTAATATAAATAGTTTTTACTCCTATATCTCTACAATGATTTAGGTAAAAGGAAAAGGTAATGTTGAGAGGTAATCTGCAGTATAACAAAAGTGTTCTATATCTTTAGTTATCAGTCTTAGCTTTGTTACAGTTGCTTAACCAGAATAAGCTTTATATGATCTACAAGATGCCTCATGTTTGATGCTTTTAAGACCTTGGATCTGTCTGGATTCAACATGTAAGTTTGTGCCTTGCTGTTTTTTATTAAGCTCCTTATTTTCTATTTAAATAACACAACAAGCATATTTAGTTTTAGTATGGAAAGATTATTATTGTAGATCATATGATAATTCAGATTGGAAGGGACTTCAGGAGGTCTCTAGTCCAACACCATCTTCAAAGCAGGGCCAGCTTTGGGGTCAGTGCCAGCTGCTCTGTGTTTGGTCCAGTCAGCAGTCCAAAGATGGAAAAAGCACAAACGTTGTTTTACAAGAAACTTTGTTATCTTTCTAATGCTGAAGATAATATTTATTGAATATAAAAATCTGATCTTCAAATGGATATTACAAATGAATGCTCTGTTAGTAGATAAATGTGTTAGGTCACTTCTGCCATATTTTTTTAGAACAGACATTTTGCACTCATAAAACCCTCTGAATTTTTGCAGTATCTTACTGCTTAGCATACCATGTCCTTCCAGGTGTACACTTCTTCCATACAAAGCATGGAGGTTAGTGGACTATGACTCCAGCCATAAGTTTTATTCATAGATGATCCCTCTCTTCTCCTCAAACTCTTTTTTTTCTGCTTCTATTAAAAAAAACTTCAGAATTCAGTGTAACTATTTAACTATAAGCTGCTGTAAATTTTCTGCTGATTTAAAGGGAAGAATAATTTTGGAAGTGCTTTAAAGAGATAACATTTACCTCAAGAATTAAAAAATTGTCTCAGAATTAATACCCAGGGAATTCAGCTTTACCAACAGTATAGCAAGCTTCTTCATAAATCATACAAATGAAGTCAGTGTTACACTTTTTGCTTGGCAGAGATGGTTTCTTACTTAGGAAATTCAGGACCTTGAGCTGTTTTATTAAAAATTGCTAAAAACAGGAGAAGATTTTTTGACATTTTTTGCTTCGGAATGTTCTTTTGATTAGATCTGACATTTCTTCTGCTCAGTACCACTGCCTTTCAAAGGAGTCTGTGTTAACAGGAGTGTGAAATTCTGCATTTCATGTGAAAGGATGACTGACAAGTGTTAAGGTTCGTATGGTTCAGGGCAGCCCTTGCTCAGGATACTCTCTGCCTGTTTGTGGGAGTAGAGAATACACTAAACAGAGGAGATGAGGCTGGGAAGGAAGAGGCTGTCTTTGAACGACAGGGAAGTTGGCTGGCTGATGTGCAGGTGTCAGTATCTCTGGGATGAGTTTTCCAGCTTCAGGCCGGAGGGAAGGAGTGGGTGGAGAGTGCAAGTGAAACTGAGATTTCTGCTCTGGGGTGCACATGAAGAAATCTCAAGCAGCTCAGTTTTTAATAACCTGCTCAGTACTTTTCCAGGCAGTGGAAGGACCTGTGATTGCATTTTTGAAATTCAAGTCTGGTAATGTCCAAGTAGGTGCTGTTCTTCAGCGCTTTTCTGAGATGAATGGTTAGTGCTTCTCCCAAGAAGTGCTGGCTGGACCTCATCTTGCTGCTGTTGCTTGATTCACAAGCTAAATCAGTTTAGATCACTGAATATATTTATGTGTTTCATTGTTGAATGTTCAAACGTATTGGTTAGGCTCACGTAGAAGTACAAGGAGTCCTTTCTTCTTGTTTTGTTGTTTTGCAACATTGAGATTTTCTGTGTCCATGATGAAAACATCCAGAGGAAATAAGCAGATGAAACAGTGCTGCTGCTCTAGCTGGGTCCTGTGATTCCAAGCCAGGATATGTATTATTGACTGCAGTACAATGGATCTAGAAAAAGGGCACTTTTTAAAACCCCTCTTTTTCTACATCTTCCTACTGGTTATTACCATCTTTGTCCCTTTTATTTCCTGTCTCACAACTTGTTAGAAAGGAAGCATAAGAGTATAACATCCCAGAGTAATTATTTTCATTGTTAAAAAAAAAAAAATTGATGAGAATTTAGCATTTTTACAATTATTTCATTTTCACACCACTGCACATTTCAGAAGACCTTGCTTGCAGTCCCTCTGCAGAGGTCCACTTATTAGAATCTGTCTGGAAATAAAAGTCACAGTGATAAAATGGTTTTGTTACAACATTAGAAAATTCTACCTAAAAATTTGATAAATTTTTTTGTACTTCTGTGAGAATTCTCTAGCAGCTTTCAAAGTGCATAGTTCTGTGGCAGCATAATGTTCAGTTCAAGTCTATTCAAATATAATTCAGACAGCTTTAAAACTTCTTTAGTCACCCATTGTTCAGAAAGATGTGCAAGAAGTAAATAGTATGGAGAAATTTTAGCTCGACAGCTGTAGCCAGACCATCTTTAGGAAGGATGCCCTGAGAATTGTCCTCTAATGCAAACTTCTCTAAACTTTTGTATGGCTGGAAAACTTACAAAAGTTCTCCATGTTTGTGTGTTTCCCTGCTAATTTTGGCATTGTACAGTTCCATAATGCATACATTTCATTTCCATTTTCTGCCTGATAGCTCCACATTTTATACTTAGTGGGCTAGTGAAACAAATGATATTGTTCAATCCTAGGAAGAGATAAACGTGTTATATGTGTGGTTCTCTCCCCACTCTTAATACAGGTTTTTTCTTTGCAGAAATGTACCCAATAAAGCACAAATCAAGATGTGGGCCTGAGAAATATTATTAGTAGAATGGGTCCATAGTGCCAGTGATTCAGTCATCTGTCAGCCTGATAAATGGATTAGTGTAAGAGGTGTTCCAGTGGGGAAATGCAGCCCATAGGGCTTCCAGCTAATTATATTTAAGTTGTTTAGTACTGCTGGGAAGCAGCATCCAGGCAATTACTGAAAGCTTTGATGCAGTGTGCACTATTAGAGTGTACGTTCAGAAACTCATTACCCTTTCGTGCTTGTGTTGGATGGATTCTAGGAAGTTGACGTGAAACAGAGAGCAGGAATCAATAACTAGAAAGGCATTTTAGTTAGCTTCTGATCCATTTCCTGATTCAGCAGCTTCTAGCCTAGAGCATTTCATACAGTTGCTGTAATGTAAGGGGAAAATGTGACTTAAATATATTAATGACTGCATATATATGTGTATATATATATATATATATATATATATATTCATCTTGTTTCAAGGATATGTAGCTGAAGTTCCACCCAAAGTTTTGAGAGGTCCTTTGGGAACAAACTGCTGCCCAAATCCCGTGTGACATGTCCACAGTGCCTGCCATCTCTGTTCCTCCAAAGTTGATCGTAGTAATTTCTCCTAAAACCTGACCTTGCAGTGAGTATTGATGCCTCCACAACATCAAGACTGTATTACCACAGTGCCCATCATATTCCACCTTCAAAATCTCTTGGAAACTACAGCTAGTCCAAACCAAAGCTGATGATATTGGCAAGACATATTAAATCTTATTTAAGAAGATTGTACTGGCTCTGTCTCTTTGCTCTGTGGGCTGCAGTTCACATTACTGGTGCACCTTGAGAAAACTCCACAGACTTTGCATCATTCAAATATGGGAAACAGCAAATCCTTTCACATACTGCTCTCCAGTTGGGTACCTCCAAGATGTGGGTGCTGCAAGCAACACGGTATTTGCACAACTAGGGGCCAAAGACTTGGAAGTTCATTTCTTAGGTTAGAATGACAGATCTGCTCAGGGCAAAAATTACATGAATTAAATGAAATTGTGTGGTTTTCTTTTTAATCCTGCACTCACTATTAAATCAAGTAATGGTGACTGTTAGGGCAGTGCAGAGGAGGCTGCATTTCTTCTTTTCTGTTTCTTCTTCTATGCTTTTGCCTGAGGTAGAACTAAATAGACAAATGAAAGGATTACACTTCAATGCTTCTGAAGGGGATAATTCTTTCCCACCTACCTGCAGTATCATAGAATTAATAATTAAACTCCTTTCTTTATGTTTCCATCACAACAGTCCTAGACGTGCTATGGGATTTGTTGCATGTTTTATAAAGTTCAGCAGAAATCTTATGAGTTACCGTCAAGAGAGAAGTTTGGGTGTGGGTTGTGTTTTGGGGTTTGGTGGTGGGTTTTTTTTTTAATATGGACTTGTTAATTAGAAAAATGGCATTTGGTTTGCCTGAGAGTTGGTAAAATAAATGCTGTGCTGTTTGGTATGTGTAAGTCTTTCTGATAAAAAATTATCAGAATTGCTGTGTTGTAGGCCACAGCACCCATGAATCCATCTGGGTACTGCAGAAAATCCTCTTACAGTGCTAAGCATTTGCAATCTTGGTACCTGCTTTGGTTACTGACAGCTAAGCTTTTCATAAACTCATTATTACCACTGAAAGTTCAGGCCTATCAAATAATGGTAGATAACTCATGTATCTCCTGTCCCCGAAACTATTACACGTGGTGGAGAGAATGTCTACTACAGTCAAATACACAGCTGAAGCAGTTGAAGCGCCTGTGCAGGCAAAGTGTTGACAGTGGTAAATGATTTTGAGAGTTGATGCTGTAACTGTGTCTTCCAGTCTGGCTCTAAGACTGGTTGGATTGAGTCACTGTTTGGAATGCTAAGAGTTAATTTATCTCTAAAGAAGCCTGCGTAAAAGGGGTAGCAGAGTACAGCCAAATTAATGAGCCCGATGCTTCTGAAATTCTTAATTTCATCATGTCCACTAGCTTTGACACAGGTAGTTAGGATGAGAAGAGTTTCCTCTTGCAGTTTGGTTTTCCCTGGAGACACTTGCTTCAAAGTGACAGCCCCGGCTCTGTGAGCTGCACCTGAAAGACTGATGTATTCTGGGGAGAGGCTTTCAAGTCTTAAGTATTTTAAGTTTTTGTGGGAAGGGATGGGTTATTTCTGAGGGTATTTTTGTTGCTTTGGCTTAGATTTTACCATGGGAAAACTTTGTGCACTAGAACTATAGTGAAGATTTATTTCAAAGTTGATATTCTGATTTTTGGCTGATTCATGACTTTGTTTCCTTCATCAAATCTGAGCATTTATCTATAGTAGATTTAAAATAAAAAACCCTTTCTTAACTTCCTTTAGAGGAAGCAGCTGTGGGGGAAATGATAGATACGTAAGTGTCGAAAGAGGGAATTTATCATAGCAAACCATTAAATAGTGTTTATTTACTCTATAAGACCTTAGGGCAAAAACATTAACATTCAGGGATTGTGTGGGTTTTTCTGAGCAGAATTTGCAGTTCCAGTGCATAGGTACTCCGTGGAAACAAGATAGAGAAACCCAGCGTGTTGTGTTGTGTTGTGTTGTGCTGAAAGTGGTGGTCGCTTCTGCTCCACGTGCCTGCAATGCCATCCATGATCCTTGCACAGAGCACTTGCTGGTCATGCCCCAAGGGAGCCACAGCTGTGGTTATACCAATGAAATTATATTTATATATAATGTAAATCCATAAAGAAACAAAAACCCTAGCACATCAGCACAAGTTTTGCAAATGTTGGAATGTTCTCTTCACTCCATTGTACACTTTTTAGGAATTGCTTTAGAAAATATATTTTAGGTTATTTTTTGCAGATAGGTGGCATAATTATTGATGTCCTGTTAGAATCTTCTATATAGTCATGGTTTACTACGAGTATACTCCCCCAGGGATAGTTTGAAAATATTAAAGCTGTTTATCTGTTTGAAAGAAAGCAAAATATTTGTGTTGTGCACCAGATGTCCTACATTTCTTTCCCTGAGATACAGTGAAATCTGTGGAAACTGCTTTTGTAATTCAGTGTTTGTTGAAGATGGCCTGTTTAGCATTTAAACTTCCAGTGCCTCTAAAAGCTAGAAAGGAGAGGGGATAATAAATAGTCACCCAATTAATGTTTTTTTTATTATGAGACAGAGTTAAGAAGAGTAATTATGACTGGTTTGGTTTCTCCTCATCTCTATTGTTTAGTAAAAAGAAATAAAATTATGTAGCTGGAACTATGCAGAAATAATACTTAAATCAACATGGAAAAATATTTAAGCACCTAAATCTATTTAAAGGACTTGAGTAGGATTTACTAAAACATCTTCCAAAATTATGTGATCAATTACTCCGAGTTTAAATTGAAAGTAAAACTACTGTACTGTTTAGGTGCTCTTACCCCATGCCACCTGCACAGCTGATAATTTCAAGTGCCCCCTATAAATCTGACCCCCAGTTTCAGTTTCCATGGTTTTGCTTCGCAGGGGTTGTGTCCAGTGGAGTAGCTGAGAGGTGCACGGAGATCAACAAACACGTTTATATACTGTTTGGTTGTCTTTTGTGTTTTCAAACATAGTGCAAATCCAAAGTCAAACCACGTGTAACAGATTTACAATTAGTAAAAATGAACGAAATTTTTGTAACTTTTATTTTTGGTTAAATTTCCTGGCAGCTTAGCACAGCCCAAGGCATAGAGTAGCAACAGCACCAATGCTAGCTAAATGAACACTTCTAATATCTCTCCTTATCCCTTCCTTAGGGGACAAAATTTTTTAAGGTTGCTAACTGTGAGATCACTTCAGTGTAACATTTAGGCCATTTCTTGTTTTTATTTCTGTTTCTTCTTCTATTGTCCCCATTACTTGTGTGCTCTGAGTGAGGCTGTTGCTTCTTGCAGGGAGAGAGCTGGAAGCACACTGCAGGGCCACAGCAGCTCCTGGATTTTAGCTGAGATGGGGAACTGCTTGGCTAACCCACTGAAACACCCCAATAAGAAGGTTTTTCTGCCCAGAAAGCTTACTGCCCATAGGGATGGGACTAGCAAGTAGTTAAAAGCATGAAGCGCTGTTATTTATTGCTCTCTGCACAGAGAGCATAGTCTGTATTGCCTGCCTTTAGTCATCTTACTGATGCCCTGAGTGACAAGGCTTGTGAAGAGAGCTCCTGCTGCCACACTCCTGTGACTGAGTCCTTTCAGCTCATGGAGGGAAAAATAAGCTTCCTAAATAGAAACCAGAATATTATTCACAGCAAAACTTAGTCCACCTGTCTGTGGAAGGATAGCTGTAGTTCTCTGAATCTTTATCTATCTGTGTGAAACCCAATAACTTGTATATGACTGCAAGATATCTTGCATTTTCACAAAAACTCATCTTGTAGAAACATCCTACTAAAGCTTGATATCAACAAGTGTAGAATCTCTGCATTCTCCTTTGGATAGCTGCACTAATGGTTAGTCACAGGTGATAAAAAACATGTACTTTATTTCTCACTTAAATTTGGTGTCAACTTCCAGAAGCTGATTTGTTTTATGCACACCCTTCAGTAGATTAACAAAAGCCAGTTGGTACTTAGAATATTCTCCTCATGAAAATGCTTAGGTGCTGTAATTAGGTCATCATCTTTTTTTTGGTGATAAACTATACAAGTTGAACTCTCCAGATATTTTATATTAACACTTTTGTAGCTGTATTCTGTGATCTCTGCTGGTAGGGATTTTTTCAATTTCTTTCTTAATTGTGAAGACCTTATCCTACTTTAAGTAGGGATAGGTTGCAATACTAATATCACCAAAGAAGGTTTAAAAGAACATTTTCTGTCTTTGCATACTGTTTGTTTCAAAGCTCATATTGGTACTTAATTCTGTTTGAAATCCCATTTGAAGAAACTCTTTTGTTGTTGAATAAAACCTTATAGGTAGGGGCATCTGCTAGCATGGCCAGTTACTGCAGTCATCTATACATGCTCTCAGCTAGTCGTAAGGGAAATTTATATAACTTTTCCATGTTACTGACACTTATAAGTAATAAAATAATAATAAAGAAATTGTATCTTTTCGCCTCTAGGATATCTCTTTCCTTTCGTTTTTCACTTTTTCAGCAGAGAGCTAGTATGAACTTTTTTGGCAAGAAGTTGTCTGGTATGGTAACCAAGGCTGGTCTTAGGAAAGGATTTGATTAGCTCTTCCAGCCTGTGTTACCAGTGCTACCTCCTCTGATGCTTTCTGCCTGCTCTGTAGCAGCATGGGAAGATGAATAGCCTTTAGGTGATCCTGTCACGGATAAAAACCGCCAGGGATCCAGTTCGTAAGATTTGTAAACAGAACAAATGAAAATATGACCCAGCCAATTTATGAGTATAATTATGATAGAAAGTATTAATAGAATTTTTTCAATAACCATTCTTCCATCTACAGTGCTACAGTATGAATGTCTGGTATTCTACAGTGTCCTTTAAACTCAATAAATCTTGCAGAAGCCTACAGTACAAATATTTTCTTGGTGGTTGACATGAGAGCAGCCTCAGTATGTGTTAGATACTGTTGCATAGCATAATGGCAAGAGTATTTAATGGAGATAATTTTAATATAATAGTATTCTTAGCAATTTTCCCATGAGGCATGGAGAAGTAAAAATCCTCTAATTGTGGCTTGGATTTTTAGATTTTGTATTTACACACAGCTATGCTTCTTGAGGTTTTGGGATTTTTGGTGTTGTGTGTTTTGTTTTGTGGGGGTTTTTTGTTGTGTTTTTTTTTTGTTTGTGTGGGTTTTTTTTTTGCTTAAACACAATATTCTCCACAGAAAAATGAAGTGGGAGACAAGTTGTGGATTCCCCAACCCTGGCAGTGTTCAAGGCCAGGTTGGGTGGGTCTTTGAGCGGCCTGGTCTAGTGGGAAGTGTCCCTACCCATGGCAGGGAGTTGGAACTAGATGGTCTTTAATGTCTCTTCAAACCCAAATGATTCTATCAATCTATAATTATAAGATGGGATGGAGAGATAAGAACAGTCATCACAGAATGCCATCTGAGAATGAGATAGGTAATTAGATAGGTAGCCACATAGATTGAGATTTGTATGCATTCAGTAGACTAACTCAGAAAACCTATGGGCTTCTAGCTTGTCTTGTTAATACTTTGTGTTACCTAAGTAGGATTTATTGTCCCTTGTGTAGTCATTCACCTCTGATTAGAATAGATGTAACTCTTCCTGAAGTGAGTAGTAGTTGGTTAGGTGGTGTACTTGCCTCACAGTAAACTAAATGAAAACATGTTGTATGTAGTACTGTAGACTGAGAATTAGAGCTGCATTTATGAAAGCTTCTCCTCATTATGTGCTTAAATATGTTACTTTTTAAATTGATTATATCAGAAAATGATACTTATGTATAGTTGCCATGGTTTAACTTGAACTGGTAACTAAGTACCACACAGCCACTCATTTCCCCTAACCATCCCAGTGGGATGGGGAGGAGAACTGGAAAAAGGTGAAACCCATGTGTTAAGATAAAGAGGAGTTTAATAATTGAAATAAAGTAAAATATAATACTACTAATAATTATGATTGCAATAATGATTAAAAGGGAGATAACAGAACAAGAGAGCAATAAAACCCAAAAAGGACAAGTGATGCACAGTACAGTTGCTCACCACGTGCTGACCAATGCCCAGTCCATCCCCAAGCAGTGAACGGCCCCCTCCCAGCCAATTCCACCCAGTTTATATACGGGGCATGACATTCTCTGTATGGAATATCCCTTTGGCCAGATCAGGTCAGCTGTCCTGGCCGTGCTCCTTCTTGGCTTCTTGTGCACCTGCCCGCTGGCAGAACATGGGAAATTGAAAAGTCCTTGACTTAGGGTAAGTGTTGCTCAGCAACAACTGAAACATCAGTGTGTTATCAACATCATTCTCATATTGAATACAAAAGACAGCATTGTACCAGCTACGTGGAAAAAAATTAACTCATTCCCTGACAAAACCAGGACAGTAGTCTTAAATCCATCAGGCGTTTGTGTGGAAGAGGGTAATTAATTTTAAAAGTCTCCAATGAATATCTCATTTCACTTTACAACATTTAATTATTAGATTACGTTGACAAAAATTGAGCATAAAACTTCAGGCTTGAAACAGAGGAGTAGGAAGCTAATCAAGATACATGGTGCTCAAATGGCAGAGGAAATAAGAAATAAGGCTTTACTCATCACACTCGATGGCAGGCATGGAAAAGTCTGCAAATGGGTTTATTATTGCAGAAGAATGTCAGGCTGTCTTTCATGCCTGATTTTCATAAATGCTTGCCTTTAGACTTTCCCAAAAAAAACATTCAAGAAGGTGATTTCTTTGGCCTGCTTGTTTCTTCTTGCTGGAAGTGGTGCTCAATCAGTTCCCACTGGAAGCTTTCTGAAGAAGCACTTTTGTGTGCATCCCACTGTTCTGAGGCAGTGCACTGGCATTTCAGTCCTGTGCTCAGCAGCGGTTCTGGGTAAATTGCTTGCTGTTGTTATACCTGACCAGAGATGCTGAAAATCGTTGAGCCAAGCTCAGGGTGTACTAGGATTTGTCCAGATTCCTGAGAAAGTGCACACCTTTGCAAAGTGCTCAAGTGCTGTGTGTCACTGGGGCTTGCCCTCGCCCCTCTGTAATTCTTCCTGTAATGGGTGTTGGGTTTTTTGCCCTTCAGGTTCTTTCAAAGCTCCTAACTTGGAAGCTAGCACCTTGGGGAATGCCAAAAGCAAAAGGAGTCAAATGCTTGTGTTTTCATGAGGTGATGGACACTGTACCATCTTGACAGGTACCTCTCTCTCGTTGCAGCCCTCTCAGCTGTCAGATGCGGTGATCTCCATGGTAACTCAAACCCCCAGACTCTTGACAGCAGCCTGCGAGGAGCAGCATTCAGCAGCTCAAGGGTCTCACGACCAGGTAAGCCAAAAGGAATCAGTCAATAAGAGCTCACATCCAGTGGACCACTTCCTGTCCAACTGCCTTTTAGATTTTTCCCTGGTCAAGCCACCCAAGCAGTCAGTTCCTTTACATACACCAGTGTTGTCATTTGTGGCTACAGCGGTCCAGCTCTCTCGAACAGAGACACATATGACAGAAAGTTTGACATTTGACAGATATTTGGCAGAAAGTCTACACTTATCAGGGTTGGGTTTTAAGCTACAGATTGAAGAAGCAATGCAAAGAAGCACTGGGCAATTCTTTTAAGTGGCTTTGGTGTTCAGTAATTGCTATGGTAAAAAACATAACTTCAAATCACATCAGTGGTAAGATCAGTCCTACCAGTGTACCAGCACCACCAACAGTACTGCCTGGTCTCTACATTAGGCCTGAGCAATCTTATTCTCCTGCAATGCGTCGGGGACTGTTTCTGTGTAAGATTCATTGGTACTCAGCAGCCTTTTCGAGTTGCTGCTGTGCTCTTTTCACAAGTTTCTCAATCCCTCTCTGTGCTAATAGCAGCATGTAGGGCATTCTGGTTAACATCTTAAGAAGGTACAGACTTCTTCCACTTCTTTGGTGAATTATAGATAAAGAACAAGATCTTTGCCTGTTTTGGGAAAGCAGTGCAGGGACTATACAGCTTATTGACTATTGCAGTACCATGAATGCTATGAACAAAAGTAGTATCTCTGGTCTTATGCACTTACGTGTGTGGGGGATTTATTACTTCTTTTTGTTGTAAGGTTTCACTGTCATTTGTACTGAATTGTTTCTGTGCCATGTTTCTTGTGAGCCCTTGGTTTCTGTTTACTGTTTTCTGGATATCCACATTGTTTTTTTCTTGCTTGCTACATAAGTCCACTTGGCTGGAATATACTGTCTCCACTGTGCAAAGAAATGAGTATTATTCTAAATAACTACTCGGCTACCTTTATTATCCAGTTTGACACTTCTTTGGGCCATAACTGCTATCAATTCTATTTACTTTCATATCATTGATGATACTCCTAAATAATGTTAAGTGTGAACTGGATGTTTTTATTGAAGTAATGTAGAGGACTTTTTCAGTTATTATTTCCTGTTAGCAGCTACTCGTTTATATCTGTTTCTTAATCACGCTTGGTGATACTGATAATAATTTCTTACTCTGAATTTTGTGTGACTGTAAGGTAACTGCTGTCCAAAAGTCTGTGTGTTTCATTTATGGAATAACTTCTGTTGACCATAGATTATAACTATCAGATGACTTAATCAAGCTCTGTTTTGCTTAGCAAGTTTCTATAAAATGGTGTTGACTGGCATCAGTTTTATTCATGTAACTTTCCAGTGAATTTATCCTTGATTAATTTGCTGGTTATTTTGCCCGAGTTTAATAATGACTTAGAGCTCTATAACTACTGAGGTCATACTGCTTACCATCAAGTATGGATGACAGAAGTCTTACTGAATTTCTCTGCTGTTCCAAAATGTGTTGAAAATTAGCATAATTGAAATTTCTCTCTCACAAACACCTTTAAGACTTTAAGGCACAAATTATCAGTTTGCTAATTTTAAGTTGTCTTTTACCAGTTATTTTCGTTACTAACGGCATCCTTATCTGTAAAAATACTTTTTTCTACTTACAGAGAGGAAAATATATGTTTGGGTTTTTTGCATAGTGCGATTCTATTCCTTTAAAACAGGAATCCGAAGCTGGAGACCTTCTGCTTTCTTGTCTGTTTTCTTTAGCCCAAGTTTTCATATTAGAATTAATTTCTGACTGAGTTGGTTTTGTTTGGTTTTAGTGTGTAATCTGTATTTCAGTCTAGTTACACCTTAACCCAGAATTGGAGTGTGATTTATTTGCCACAGATTGCCTTTTTCAGACTATATAATTGTGACTTTTGGTCCCTAGTGGCAGTGGGGTAGGGAGAGTCCTTTCACATTTTCACCCCTGTACTTTCACCCAAATGCAAAATTTTTCTGTGGTTTACTCGCCAATGAACTTCCATGCTTGTTATTAACTAAACTTTACGTATTGAATGCACAAGCCCAGAGTGTAATTACTATTTTGATATATGAAAAAGTGTTCTAGGAATAAGATTTGGGAGTGCCTGATGTGTTACTACTGATTACATGGCATTTCTGGCTTAGACCTCACAGGTGGACATCCTTTTTAGTTCCTTTCATGTTTTACAAATACATACCTAAACAGTTCTCTGATAATGGTTTAGTGGTTTGCTCTATCTCATGTTGCCAACATGATATCCTTCTGAGATCTGCTAGTGTGGTATCTGTATGAATTCAAGACTCTGACACCTTCACTTATCAGTAATTTTGAGAGATAATGGTGCCAGAAATGTAGAGTACCATCTTCTATTTCTTATTGTCGTTCTCTTTTTTCCTGAAAAGTTAGAAGACTGATTTTAATGTTTCATAATGTTTAATGATTCCTGGCATTAATGTTATAGAAACTCCTTTTTGGATTTTGGAGATTTGTTAGGAACAGCAGTGCACATCTTCTCGGGCACTACTGTAGTGATCGTTTATCTGAGCCAGTCAGAGCAAACCCAAAATCAGAGAAAAATACTATGATTTTACAAAGTTAGTAATAATTCTTTTGTGCCTGAGAATCGACCACAGAAATTTCTTCAGTCATGTTTTACTAGTTTAGTTGCTTGAATTAGGCCAACAGTTTTTACATGACGAGTGTCAGATCACTTAGGTGCGTTCCAATAGATAGTCACCAGACTTGTTTCCCCAGGTTAGTTGTGGCTTTTGAAAATCATGACCAGAATCACTAGGTAGACTAACCAAAATATGTTTTAACAAAATTTGGTCACGTTAATTTTGTCTTATGCATTCTTATTGTCATCATTGTTTGTTATTGCTGTGATGGGCGTGACAATGACAAGAGGTTGGCTTTATCAAGATCATGTGTGATATGTTGTATAAATGCATTGGGAATTACAGTATTTTGACTAGAAAACCTTGTAAAAAGCAAGATGAAACAGAGGGATAAGGTAAAATCAGATGTCAAAAAATGAAAGGTTGGGCAAGTTCAGTTAGAAAAAGTAGGCATATGTACATGATACCTAGGAAAAAACAGGTCACCCTTTGCTGGTTTGATGTTTATTGTATGAACTAGTTCCTTTGAATTTAAGAGTGAGATGAATAGGATGTAGTGGAAGATCCTTGAAAGTATCAGCATATTAGCAGGTTTCTGTTGTTCAAGAAGCTTACAATAGGTGTAGTTCAAGAAGCTTACAATAGGTGTAGTTCAAGAATGTCACAAATGAAATGTGATAGTGCAAGTTGTGACTGTTGTTGGTAAAAGTACAAAGGCACAGATTAACATAAGAAAATGTTCATAGTTTTAAAAAGAAAATATTTTCAGAACAGTACTTTTTCAGAAGCGTTATTTGGTGTGATTGAGAAGAATGCTTTGTTGAGAAGAACCTTGCATTTTATTCAGGGAAAGTACAAGAAATTATAATAAGAAACTTGGCTTGCAGTTGCATGAGTTTGAAAAGTACCATAATATACCCATGCATACTGTTTCTTAAAAACTTCTATGATTTTGTACAATTACTGATTTTTAGTGATTTGTTTAAATTTATTTAGAACTTTAAAAATTATACTGCACAGGCAGAAAATACAGAGGCTTTCTCTATGTTAACAACAGTTGTTGTTGGCACCTAATCCCACCAAATAATTTTATTGGTCAGTTCGATTTACGGACTAGAAAAATCAATCTGCTTTTAAACAATGTCCTTTATAATTCTTGGGTTTAGTTAATAAGCTCTGTATTGATTTTGATTTCTAAAATTGTTTTTCAAGTCATCAAATAATATTGCACCTGTGGGCATACACATGAACTGTTCCTTCTGACTACTCAGCATTTACTACATATAGTGTGGTTATTCTTAAAAGTCATATGGCACACTTTCTCTTCACTGAAAAATAGTGAACTGTTGTAATAACATTTTTAAAAATAGACATACTTAAAATAATATGAACATTCTTTAAATTTGCAGGTGTTTCATGGCTTTATTTGTATATTCCCTGATACTTTTCTTGTTACTTGGTGAATCATGGTTAACTGAAGTCTGATTTTATTCATGAAATATTACTTAATCAGTACTTTTTGGCCTATCAACCAAATCAGAAAAAAATATATATCTGGCTAGAACATGAACTAGTCTCTTTTGCACCTTTACATGGTGCTGTAGAGATGAGGAAACTATTTCAGTCATGACTAACTTCTGAGATACTTGCTTTGAGCATTTCTTTTACACAGTACAGTTTTAAACTACTGGTATTGGAATAAGATTATTGCTCTTTATTTTTTTAAATCTTTTTTCTTTGCCACAGCTAAGGTTTCAAGGAAGTTTTTCAGTAATAGTAAAGAGGATGCTAACATTCCAAAATGAGACAGTAAAAAGCCTTATCCTTTGATTTTTAAACTAAGCTGGTGATTAAGGCATAACTCAGGGTTGGACTTTTAGGACTGGACTGCGACAATCCCATACACCATGATTTGATTTGTAGAGCACCTTAAGATACCACGTTGACCATGCCAGTCACTTGAAAATGCTTAGTGATAGATATGCAGAGTGGAGAAAGGCAATTTTGGTTGTAATTGTTGATAAATATATATTTGGTTCACCTGGAGTGCCAGATTAAGTGAAAGGGGCATCCCTTCATGAGCATACACCATGGCACAGCGTGGGGGAACATGGAGCTCTGCTTTGCCCAAAACTGCTGCTCTGAGTTTGCTCAGCAGAGGCTTCGTGCAGGTAAACAGTGCATCTTCATCCACCCAAAGTCTGCTTAACTTGTCTGGGCAGAATTGCACAGATTTGCCCAGGTCAGTGAATTCAGCTTAGGCTGCAGCTCTCTTGGAAAGCTCAGGTATGTCCTTGGACATGCACTGTGCACTGTGTGTGTAGTACGTTCCAGAGACCCCGTGTCTTCTGCGACCTGCCTGTAATGAGGGACTATGTATGTGCAGTAAATCTGCTGCTTCCCAAGGAGAATTAGGACAGTTTTCCTTTGAAGATGAATGGGATTTTCTGCTTTTTAAAGGTTGGTTCACTTGAAGCTTTTATTTTATATTGAATTCTTTTTTTACATCATGGTGTAGAAATGGAATTACTAAAGGCAGTCCACTTAAACATACACCTAGATAATCTGAATGTCTCATGCAGCCATCCCACACAGAAACAGTACAGGTAATATAATTGTTTTTTCAATAAGTTGTTTCTCTCTAAATCAAGCCATGGAGAGGTATAGAATCCGTATTTCTATTTACGTTTTCGCGTGAGCTTGTTCCTGACACTGCTTTGATTTAATGGAACATGAATATAATTTATGGATAAACATACTGTTATATAGCTATACATGCTAAAGATTTCTGCTCAGTATACAGATTAACATCAGTTAATTTCAGAAGGAATTTCATCTTCAAGCAGACTGAACATTTTCACATGGTATTTTGCTGTCTAATCTTCACTCAGAACCTGTAAATGAAAGAAATAAAATTACCATCTTTTTCTCAAAAGTTTATTCAGTATAGTGGTGAGAGTTAAGATTTTTTTTTTTTTTTTTGGTGTGAACTGGAGATATTTTAGGTATAATTAATCAAATTGGAATTGCAAGCATGTTGTCACTGATAGTGTGTTTTTATTTACACGTGGAGATCATGAGTTCACAGCTGGCCTTGTAACAGCAGACCTTGACTCAAGCTTGATTTTTTTTCATAAATGTGGTTACACTGACTTAGTAACTGAATTGTTGTAATGGCAAATTTGGAGATTGAGTCAGCACAAAAAAAAAAGTGAAGTGATTTAAGGTATTGCAGAGCCCACACCTGAACTGCAAGAGCAGTGCCCTTGAGTGCCTGACTGTTTCAGCACAAAGTCCATTTCCAGCTTTTGCTGAAGTCTGTTAAAATAACCAGGATGTTTTAACTTTAAAGAATGCAATGAGAGATCAATCAGTCTTCTGCTCTGGTTCAGCTGTGAGGGACAGTACCTCCAGGTAAGGAGCAGAGGCAAATGGCTGCAGCACCCCTGGTTTTGCACCAGTGCCACCATTTGTGCATTATGTTTCAAAACAGTCTTTGTATTGACTTGGGTGGAGCCTGTTCCCTTTGAATAATCCATATTGTGCTCAGACCTTCACATGAGATGGCTTCCCGGAGTTGGATAGTGCTTTATCTTCTCCTAATAAATGGTTCAGGAGATTGGGTTAATACGGATGGTACCTACTCAGAAAATACAGCGGGAACAGGGAAGGCACTCTCCCAAACAACATTTCTGTTATAATAGAACAAAGTGGTTTTGCAATTTTTATTATATCTGAGATGGTTAACATTTTTTTATTGGTTGCTCCATGAGCAACAACGTGATTTAGCAAGCATTCCAAATGTCCGCAACATGAATTGTGTTTATCGTCAACCTAAATCAGTTTAAATAAGCTTAGCTCATCTGATGCATGCATAAATTAATTTCCCTTTTATCTAGCCTGCTTGCAGTCCTAATAAACAGACTAATCAATCATAGCTGCCTTCTTCTATAGCATGATTGTACATCTCTGATCAAGGAAAATGTAAAATAATTTCTCTCTAGTTCCTACTTAGTTCCCCCCATAATCAAGGATTAATGATCCACCTTAATCATTTTTACATTCCTTGATAGAAAAAAAAAAAAAAACCTCTTTAGTTTGCATGTTTAAAGGTTGATTACATTCAACATTGTAAAACTAAAGAAGTATAAGGTATTTTTGTTTCTCCACGACACAGAAAAGAAAATGCATTTTCTCTCTTAATTGAAATATAAAGTGCCAAGCAAAACCTGAGGGTAGCTTCATGTAAGATACTAGAAAAAGCCCAAACAATTAAAACTTCCCTTTAGGTTATTGTTTGAGAGCCTCCTTAATGGATTAGCTACATCTCCTTATTCCCACATAGAACTGAAACTAGCCTGCAGATAATACTCTAACTTTTATGGTGAACTATTTACCTTATATGTCAGTTGTGTATGATCTTTTAATTATATACATGTATAGTATATCACACATTTCATTACTTTTGTCTAGATAGGCAATTATGAAAAATGCGTAATATGTGAAAGATCAACTTACAATTTATTTACAGTAGTATTTTACAGCTTCTTCCTATGCTTTTGCTTTCTAACAGCAAATTCTGCCTTTTGCAACTGCAAAAGGCATCAAGGCAAACTTGTGTTCTAGCTGGTTTATTTCTAAAATGTGTGTTCGGAATATGTCCCACTAAGTGCATTTGACAAGATTAGAAAAACAGCAGTTGTCTTGAGAAGTATTCCTACCGTAGTATTTAATGGCAATTTCTGCACTTCTAGTTCAGAAGTAGTGTTCCAGATAAAGATATAGCAAGGAGTTACTTCAAACTGGTATGTAAATCCCTCCTGAGCAGTCAAATGCTGCTTCTGGTATTGTAGCCTAAGGATGCTGCTGCTGTTTCTGCCTCTTTGCTCAACACTGACAGCAAACCAGAATTGTTGTGGAGAAATATTGGTGTTGAAGTGTAGCTGCTGGCTTTTATACAGGAATTGAAACATACTGCCCCATATAACACAAACTAGACTTTAAATGAGCCAATCATCGCGCCTTGTTATTAGTATGTTCAGTGTTTAAGACTTGCTTAGTATTAGAATATCTTCTTATGTCTGTAGCGAAATGAAATTCAGAAAATATGCTTATTTGTCCTTTGAGCTTTCAAATTATGAACTTTGTTCCAAAAAAAGATTTAATGTGAATATACTTTGACATTGAAATGGATCTGTTCCTCTATATTAAAAATTGAGCATCATCATGCAAAAATAATAATTCTTTTCCTGGCACAAAAGAAGTGTGTGGTGCACCTTTTTGATATTACATATCTTTAGTCTTTTGAGGGTCATTAATATGCTTCAAAATTTGACCTCAAATGTAAATTAATCCCATGTTTTAAAAATATATTACTTTAGGTTTTAGAACAATATCCTCATTTTACACTGCAAGTTTCATGGGGTTTTTTTCAAATTCTTTATTTTTTGAGTCAAAAGTTCAGCTGTGATAAAATATGACTAAGTGTAAATTTGGTATCTGATATGACTTTGGGTCCTTACAGCCATGTTTTTCCAAAACACTGCTTCAAACCCTTCCAGATTAAATCATTCCAGTAATCTGTTCATTTCCTTTTGTAAAGAATTCTAGCTTTATGTCAAGCTATTAATCATAGTGGGATGATTCTGTTTTAAGCAATTTAAGTTGATAAATCTCTATTTAGTAGTAAACTGCAGAAGCTGTTTTCCCTTTTAATGTGTACATGCTATTGATTTCTTTCTATATACTGATAGATTTTCATAAATTATTTGCTTAAGAGTAAGCCCAAATATTTTGAATTTATTCTAATTAGATAATGTTTTCAAAGTCTGTTAATGTATACAATCTTTGCAAGCTCAAAATTCCCCTCTTAAGTAGGTGTTTAAAACTATGCAAACAACATTTAAAAAAAAGGTAACAAATACTGTATCAGTTTTTAAAAAAATAACCCTAGGCCAGAGCAGCAGAAGTCAAAGAAGCAAAGCTGTCTGTGGTGTCATCAATCCAAAGACTGTGATCAGTAGAAGCAGTTGTGTCAGGAAGTTAAGTGAAAAGGGAGGAAGGAGTGGTCTGAGGAGGAATGGCTGGGAGGCCAAAGCCTGGGGATCATCTGAGTTTCTCTGATCCATAGATGCTTCATTAGCTTGTGAGGCAGATAGTAAAAAAATGAGGGAAAACTAGTTATTAAACCTGTTGTTATTGCTTATTATCAGTTTTCTATAACTAAAAATTTGCCAACTGTTTTCCTCCTTTTTTTCCCCTATAAAATAGCCATCTTTCTTTATTGACTTCTTCATCAGTCATATTTTGAGAATTTACAAAATCTCCTTACATGGAATTGCCATTTATTTTGTGGAGATTGTTTCAGTCATTCCCCAAAGCTTTCATGCTGCCACGATCCCCTGTCCTGTAATGAGTGCGTGCTTTCTCCTTGCAGCACTTCTGGTCAAGAGTGCATGAGCTTTGCTGGAGCCTAGCCTCTTTGCATGTTGTTCTTTTGACTTTTAAGTCGAGTTTGGTTTAGGATTTCACAGGAGAGTGAGTATTAAGACCTCACTGACAGGTAATGGTCTGCATCATTATATTATGTTTTGTGTTCCTAACATTTTGACACGAGTGTGTTAGAGACAAATGAGATTGCGTTTGTATTGATTTAAACCAATGTTGCTATGCAGCAGAAGAATTGTGTGTCCCTTTGAAAGAGAGAGCAAAATAGGAGTGGCCTTGTTTTTACAGAGATGGAGGAAATAAAAATTTCTGGTACTGTGGCATGTTTGCTGCTACTGGAGTTGATTAGTTGATGAAATCCTTCAAGTATATGTTTTTTATTGTGGCTTCATCCAGGTTGTTCTACTAAAGGCAGCTGCAGGGCTCATTTACATAATTTGAGTTATGCTTTTCAGTGACTTTGGAGGGAATTTACGCAGCAGATTTTATTCATCATGCAATTACTTGGTGTTCTAGAAACTTGCATTATTCTCTTTATTGAACTTTTTTTGTCTTGAGATACCAAAAGTTTAAAATGGGTGATTTAGCTAAAAACCTTGCAAACACAGCAGATCTCAGTCTCTCTCCTCTGATGGTGTTACCTCGGAAGGCAGGTGCAGAGTTGTTTACTGCAGTCAGACGTGATGGTTCTGTTCTAAATTAAATCTACCCCTGATGGTTAGCATGGAGGTAATCAAATCACTTACACCATTTGATCTGGTCCCTTCACCTTTCATTATCAAGCCCATTTAAACTGCTTTAAACTAGAACTGAACTGATAAAACAGATAAATTCATGCATCTGTGATCACATTTTCCTACTGTTGTATTTTGTATTGAGTCTAAAAACTGGGCATAAAACAGCCTAAAAACAATGACAATTTGACCAGTAAACAAAATTTATTGCATACTGTACCTTGTCATCTGAACAGTTCTTTTAATTTAGGTACTCTTAGTTTTGTTTTGAACAATGAAGAATAGCTTTTCATTACCCTATGGTATTTTTAACAGATACAGAAGATAAAAATTAACATTCTGCCCTTAGAAATTACCTCATTTCCTTCTGGATCATAGGCAGTATGTAAGAAGTTGTTGGGCCATTGCTTTAAAAACAGTGACTTTTTTTCCCTAGTAATTTCAATTTAACAGTTGAAAACAACGGTCATTTCCTGTGGATGGTGTTTAATCTCACATAATTAATAGGCTTTTCAGCCCAGTATTGGAATAAAACCAGTCGATGGTCTGTTCCCCCCAATCCCCATTTGTATTATACCTGATTGGTACAGTGAATGTTAACTAAACAGACCTAGAAGCAAAAAAGAAGTGAGCTATTAGTGGAATTTGTATGACCCTCAGTTCCCATGCCTTTTTGTAAAGCTATCATTATTAGCTTTGGTTTACTCATCAGTGGCATTTGATTGTCGATAATCCTCAGGTTTGAATTCTGCCATTGAGTTGGTCCCATCTGCAATACCTTTGATCTGACAGCTAAGGACATTAGCCCATTGAAGGCGAAGTAGCCACTGGGACTTGATTCCTGATTAGTTTTGCAGGCATTTCTAATGCCTTTTCATCTAATTAGTAAATCACTACCTAAATTAGGACTGCCAAGCTGAAATAGAGGTTGAGGGATGTGGTCAAGTCTTAAAAGCAAGATGTGGTTGCTTACTGTATGCAGTGCAGATGTGACTGGATTTTGCAGAAGCCCGGGGCTTGGGAAAGAGTTGGCAAGGTACATCTTTTTTCCAAGTCAGTTTAAACAACAACTGAAGTTATTTACCTCTTGGAGCTGGCAGCACAGTTGAAGTATTTTTGAATATGTAAAGATTTGGGAGGAGGGGGAACTATTGCAAAATGAGTTTCTATGTGGTGCAGCATCTTTTGAAAGGTTTGAATTGAACATTGAACCTACTGAAACGAACAGTTACTCCCCTCACATTTAGAGGGCATTTGGTGATGTTAAAGACTAAGTTATGGCTTTGGATTTGCGTGGATTTTGGAAAGTAACAGCGTAGCTCATAGCTCAGGTATCTTCATATAAGAGCGTCTTTGCTAAATACTGGTACTGGTGCACACATTAACAAGTGGGTGTTTACTGCATTTTTGAATATAAGTCAAAGTCCATACTGATGAAAAAAAGGTGTAAGTCACCTTCCCTTTGAAGCAGACAAATGTCTGAATAAGTTTCGGTCAGATACAGCTGTTGGTATCTATCTATGGCAACAGCACTGCAGAAAGCGATATTGAGGTATTGTCCCTACAGATTAGTGCAAATTTCACTTTGACACATCTTCTTATTATCAGTAACATGCAAGAAAAAAACCCTTTGGTTTCCCAATATCAGTTTTATTCCCACTGACTATGGGAATGATATAATGAAAAGCAACATAAAATCCCAAATCTCTAAGACCTTACAGCAAGAAGTGCAGAACCTCCCAGCAAGGCTGTATTAACTCTGCCCACGGTGGAGTTCTCCCATTCCCTAAGTGGCCTGCATCCTCCTGGGGTCACCTGCACTGTGGTGGCAGCTGCACTCCAGGCTTTGTGCTTTCGGCTGTCAGGCATTCATAGGGGTTTCAGTAGGGAACAGATTGCAAGGCATGTTAATACCAGTGTTGTGTGGTTGGACTTGATCTTAAAGGTCTTTTCCAACCTAAATGATTACATGATTTTATGTACTACTTTTGGCTCCAGCCCTTCTACTGCTTACATAACCTGACAAAATTGAGTATGAACATTTGTGTATTTTTTATGCTACTAATATTTCCAGATCTAATCATTCACTCTTTTAATGGTAGCAGTAAGAAGTGACTGATATCAAAACTGGGCAGGTTACAATGATCATAACCTTTTTTTTTTATTTTTTTTTTTTATTTTACTGTCAGTTGTCTAATTAATGCTGCTTGGTATAGAGGAAGTCAGGTGTTGATTTCAGTAGATACTGTAAACGTTGCCAGGTTTAGTTAACTGTGTCTTGGAAATAGAAAACTGCAAAGTTTCAACCACCCAGCCTAAAGATACCCTTCATTCTGAATACCCCAAACCCTGAGGGGAAACAGAGAAATTTTAAAAGCATAACAAAGAAACTGTGAAAGATAAAAATAAGCATTGGAGGTGACATAAAAAAGAGTGAGCTTAGAAAGTGTATAAATCCATTTTTTTTGTGCACTTACATGTAGTCCCCCGCATCCCTTCTCTTCTTCCTTGTAAACTGTGCCTCCCTTAGACATGAAAGCAGTGAGGTTGTCTGAGTACCACAGCATCACTGTCATGCCCCTGCTTCACTTGAGAGCCACTATGTCTCATCCTTTCCTTTAATAGCTCCAGTGGGTTTAGTCAAGAGCTCTAACTGAAAGTTCTTTGGGAAAGAGGCTTTGCCTTTACATCTCCTGTCAGAGGGACTTGCCATATTGTGCATTGGTTAAAAAATAACTGCTAATACCAGCAATGAAAACAAGGGAAGCAAAAAAGGCGAGAATGTGTTTTTCTGCAGTTGCTGAAAACTAGAGTATACTTTAAGCCCTTTATTCTCTTCCACTAAGAAAGTTCTTCTGCTTTTATTTTGTTACTTTTCTGGAAGATGAACAGAGGGAATATGGAGATAAGCAGTTGTAAAGGGAATTTTTGGTTGTCTAAGTACAAGCACAAATTAGCTTTCCCCTCCCCTGCTTCTTCTGGCTATCTGCCAGTTAATAATTTGAATTAACAGGAAGCTGAAAGGTTGGGAGTGTGACGAAATTCAATCAACCTTGAATTCAAAGTCAGGGTTGGGGGTTTTTTATGATGATGATGTATCTTGAAGGGAATTTTAAAAGTGAAAAGACGTAGTGGTTTATATCCTTTGATAAGGTTTGCCTTATCATTTTGGATTTTGTTTCATTTTTTTCTGTACATTTTGTCCAGCTAATTACCACGAAGCACTGGTGAGATGAATGAACCCTAAGTGAACTATTATAAAGCAGTTTACAGTGAGCTCTCAGTAAAAATATTAAGTTGTACTTCCCAAGGTTACAGAGTTGGAATTGAAATTTAAATGTAATTTTTGAGAATCAGTCTTTAGCCTAAACTGCTTAGTTTGTCCCATTATTTTGAATTACAAAACGTACTTCATAATATAGAACAGGATAATATGGTACAAGCTTGAAATGTTTCCTCTTAATTTCAGTGTTCAAATGATGGTCTGATTGACAAGCATATTGTGGTTCAAAATAAATATGGTCATTTTCGGTACTGCAGGTGCTTTTCTTTGCAACAAAAATGGCTTAGGGATTGTACAAGACCATAGATAAGACTTGGTAGCAGAGGATTATATCTCTGGATAATACTGTTTTTCTCTAAGGGTGCTGGTGGCTTCTACTAAATTTTGTGATATTCCAAGCTTTTAAGGCAAGGTGGATTGTGTAGGACATGAAAACGGAAATGTTTCTTTTTAACACATTTTTAAGCTAATTTAAACTTAAACCATTAACAATAACTTTAACAATAGACTTTAACAATTTGTAGTTTATTTCTGGGTTTACTGTAACTTTCATTTACTTCCAACTCACTTGTAAGCGTGGTCAGACTAATCTAACTGATAGTTTAGGAGTGATTGTAAAATGCTAGTGAAATTTTTTCTAAAGGATTTCTCTTTAGTCAAGTAGAGAAAAGTAATTGAGTGTGTTCATAGATCTCTTAATGTATCACACAATTTTTTGCTTCAGTTTTTAGATACAAGTTACACCTGCATCACTGCCTCTGCACCATATTCACACTTGAGCAGAGAGATTTTCCATGGCAGGAGCAGCGCTGTAGTGGAGGGTGCCGTGGCAGGGTCTTTGCTGCTGTGATACATCCATTTCATCATTCACCCACCAAAACCACCTCAGCTAACATTGACTGAAGCTGATAGAACATACCTTTTCAGGTGTAACTCGAGGTTACGAAACAAATGCAGTGGAGCCAGGCTTCAGTCAGACATCCTCATTTTCATCCATTTGTTTTGGTCTGTTGCTGCTCTTTACAGTAAGGTGGCACCTAATGTAGTGCTCAGATTTAGATGAGCAGTGATACCAGGGGCCCCCAGATGCAAATCGCCGGCCGGTGTGGACTGAAGGCTGGTCACAGCACCTTGTCCTGGCACAGCCTGCTTCTTCCACACACCGTGGTCCTTCCCTGCCCACACTGCAGACTTCTGCACAAAGCAGGTGAGAGCTAGGGAGAAGGAGCACTCCTAACAGGTTGCAAGCTGGAGTGTGCCGAGCAAGCACATACCTGGGGACTTCATTCTGCCTTTGATCCTGGTCTCTGTAGCTAAGCCAACCAAGCAAAAGCTTGTCTATGATTCCAGCACTAGTCTGTCGCCACATTTACAGGCACAGTTCAGCTATCCCGGAGTGGTATTTCCTCTTGTAGTTTGTTCAGGGGTATTTATTTTCCTTGGTTTTGAGGTCAGAGAGGTTAATGTGTGACTGTATCAAGTACCAGACGTGCTTTTAAAACTGTAGAGAGTTTTGAACACACAGAAGGAAAATGTCAATTCTCTGTCAAAAGCATAGACCAAGATGTATAATACTGGAAGTTATTACTAGGACTTCAGACACCCAGAGCAGTTTTCCCATGAGTCCCTAATGGAGATAGAAAGCAACGTTCTTTGGTGAATTTTGCTGTAACACTGTACTAAAATTATAAAATTGTTCAAAATGAGAAAAAAAAAAAGGCATGTTGCATCTTTTTTGTTGTGTGCCCTGTGGCTGTATGCATACTGTCACTTTTTCATTATATTTGTAGCTCCATAAAAGTATTTCTCATCTTCTATATATAAAATTATTTGAAACCAGCATGCCATTCGTCATTACCATCAGCAGCAGCAACTTCTCCTTAAGTTGCTGTAAATTGATGTAATGCCCAGAACAGGATGAGAATAGGAAAACCAGTCTAGCAAGTTCCTGGAATAGCTGTTGTACAGAAGTTGTTATTTGCTGTCTTAGTTACAAGTCCAAGACCTCAAGCATTTTCTGTCATCTGTCAGTACCCCTCGTTGATGTGAGTTTCAGTTACAGCCTGGAGCTACACAGTAACAAGCCAAAAAGGGCAGTTGAAGCACCAGGAACACTTCTCCAAGTGTTTTGCCATAACTAATATTCTTGGGCAGATAAACAGTCCTCTTTATTTCTGTACCATAAGCTTCACCTTCTCTGTGGTCTCCCAAAGTACAGTTGTGCTTTGCTGTGTATTGCTATGGAAGGAGCCTTCGGAGTCTGTGAGCATCTTGATTGTCTCAGAATTGTTGTTTTATTGCATCGACTAACACCATTTATGTTCATTTATGTGAATTGCTGAACAGGTGGTAAGTTACCCATTTTGCCAAGCAGCAATCTGTATGAATAGCTGGTTATCCTCAGAAAGGAGTGCAATTAGTGGCATGGTTTCTGTTGGCTTTTCTAGAGGTATTTGGTTGTTATGTTTCAGTCAGGTAGCTTTAATAACAGTGAGATCAAACATTTGAGCCTGGACTTTTTTTCTTGCTAGTTCCAAGGCTATGTGAAAACAGCCTCAAGGGAATCTTTTGGAAGAGTTTCTTCAGATTCTGACTATCAGTAGTATCTCCAATGTAATTTCAGAAATGGGTAATAATGGCTGTTTGCTGCTGAAGTGGAGGGGGGGGTCAGAAGTACCATTTGACTTCTGAATGCAAATGTCTTGCCATGTTTCCCTTTGGAAGCAGCAGATAACTAGAATGAACTGAAACTGGAGACAGTGTGTTTTTTATGACACAGATTGAACTCCTGCCAATGACAAATTTCAAGGTACATTGTGAAAATGAAATGATGCAGCACTAGCTGAAGTGCATGACCTAACTATGAATAGATGTACCCATGTGTACAGCACAGCTCCTACCTTTCTTTACTTGGAGAGAACAGTTTCACATGTACCAAGGTCGACAGAGTGGTTGTATCCTGCAAAGCTCATGTCATGCATGAAAGTACATAAAGACCATCTGGGAACTATAAAAATAGCCTGTCCTGACTAGATGATTTGTGTGGTGGCCAAGGACTGATACGCTCATTCAGGAAATGGCAAAACAATGTCAAACTTGTTGGGAAATATCCAGGCTCGTTTTCATCCTTGGGAATGGCCTGGTATCTCATGAAACGAAATCCTCAAGGAGACTTTGGACCACACGGTTTCTGAATGCCCTGAAGGAGTCTGTGTGAACTGAAGTGGTTCAGTGCAGGCAGTGTAAATGTTAAGATTGTTTCTTAATATTTTAAGATTTCAGGCTTTGTATATCTGAAACAGATTGAGAGTGATACTAGGATTTAACTCACATCTAAAGATTTTTTAAAATTTTTTTAAACTTTTAAAAGGCTTTTTTTCCATGGTTTTAAATAAGATTGTGTCAAATTTGTTATACAGTTTACTACATTCTGCCACATGCCGGTGAGCTTTATTGAGCCATCTCCAAATAGTTTATGCTATGATCTCGTGCAAAGGTGGTTTATAAAGCAAGATCAAAATTTTTTCATTGACTGACAGGAATGCAGGACATACAACTAAAATCTGGGTAATGTTGGCCCAGACATGGGGTTTTTTTCCTTAAAAACTCAGTCTAGAAAGAATTATTCTAAAACAACAGAAATAGCTCTAAACAGTGAAACTCAGTTTCAGTCTTTCCATGCAGAAGAAGAAATAGAGATATTAATGACTGGTTTTCTGACAAGCATTGATGTGTCACGGGTGACACAATAGCAGCCTTTGAGCACAATTTTAATGAGGTTATCATACCCAAATGACTTGTGTAGAAGCCCTTAATTTGAACACTGTAACCTGTGACAAGTCTGTTTCCCAGTTTTTATTGTTAATGGATATGCTAGATAAAGCTGTTGAGGTTCTCCAGCCACATCAGGCAGGCCAGGCACTGCTTTAAATGCTGTCAGGAAGCCTAAGAGATGCTATTAAGAGAATAGCTGTAAACCACCTCCCTGGTCTGGTTTAACATTGAGCATCTAATTACTGCTGTACATTTCTGACCTCAAAACTGCTATTTTATATTGAAGAGAACATATCAGTGTGAAGGAACTGGCTGCTATTCTGTTTGAGTCCTCTAATGGCTCGTTTGGTCACTTACTTATACTACCTTACCTGAAGAGTGGTGTGTAAAAGCAAGAAATTCTGATGTGCTCTGATAATTGAGTAAAAACTAACTACATCTGTGTTATCTTTCATACTTCTCGCTGAACTTGGGTGGAGATTGGAGATTCAACAGATCCGTGGCATTGTGTCCCCAGTGCCTGCAGTAGCAAATTTTGGCTGTTAGCTTACCCCAGATTCAGCCAAAATTTAGGCTGATGTTTGAGAAATAGGAACAGCTGGGGAGTTTTGACTTTAGAAGGAGCCTAATTTCTGAATTAACACAAAAGCAGGGATCTCCTTGCAGCTCTTTGCTCTTCTGTGTGTTTTTTCATATTATAATTGTATAAAGAGGAATTATGCATTTCTTTCAAATGTGGAAGAAAAACATAGAGAATATATACTCAGTACCCTGGGGAACTTTTTTTTTATTTTTCCAAGAGTGTAAGAGTATTTAGAAAAATCTGTTCTGTCTTCATGTAAATAGTTTGATCTTCTGTCTGAATGAAGGCAAAATCTTCAGAATAGGGTATTCACATCTAATATTAGTAATATTCTTGGGAATATTTGCCTACAGTGTAGTTTTCCATTCTTCTGTGTGTAATCCCTTTCTTCTGAAAGTGGCATGAGTGAGTATCCTGCTTATACCTAAAGAGTATGGATGATTTCTTGAATGACAAAACTGTTTTAGAGGTGTAGTTAACATGCGTCATTTCTGCTGGTGGAAAAAAAAGGTAACACATTTATTCTGCTTGCTGAATACAAGTCTTTTTTTGTGTGTGATCTTGGGGGGAAGGGGAATTAAAGCTTGGGGGTTTTCCAGCTTTTTTGAGCACCATTAAGTGATTTCAAGTGAAGGAATGAATGTAGTGTGGGTGGTTCAGGAGTTGTGAAATCTTTGGAATACCGACTTGAAGCAGAAGCAATTGTGCAACTTTTCTGTTTTATAGCCTCACCTGTAATCAAAGTAAATGGTGTTTCCTAAATACCACGAGAGGGTGAAATTAAACAGCAGGAATTAAAAATAGGAAACCATTTCTTTGCTCTGGGAATAGCGCCTCACTTCAGCTGGCACTTTGAGCTGTCACGGCTCTCACTAGGCTGCATCCCACAACTTGGCAGCCTCCTCCATCTTTGCTGTGCGTGCCTCCTTGCCCTTTCATTGCAGCTTTCCTTCCCTTCCCCCAGGACGTACATACGTGTGCGCAATCCTGCCCATCATCCTCTCACAATGCAATTTGCTGCCAGTCCCCTGAGTTTGAGCCCCACAGTTCAAGCTCAGCTCAGACCTTTCCACATGTGTAAGTTCGTCGTGCCTCTTCTCAGGCTTAGCCAGCTGGTTCCAGAGAGAAGCTCAGGAATTGGGTTTGCCTTTGCAGAATTAAAAGTGACTGCTCCAGCAGCTGGTGGCGGGAGAGGCCATATCACTTGGTAGCCTTTGCAACTTTAATTTTAACAGCCTCCCATTGTAAGGTGTCTTCAAGTATAAATGGTTCTCCCCTTCTGCTTCACCTCATAGGCATTGTAGCAACTGGCTTTTAAATGACTCCACCTAAGTACAAAATTCAAATAAAAGTGTCTTTATAATCAAAAGCGATCCTCATAAATAAGTAAATAAAGGTTGTACATTTCACTTTAGATAAGCCAATTGCCCCAATTTAAAAATAAACCTGCTGCAACAGAGTATTTGTTTAGAAAAGGGATTATAAGAGTTGAGACATGGTATTATTCTCTCACTGATCAGCTCACATGAAGTAAAACATTTTTAAGGGTTTCATTTGATATTAATAGATACTCATTGCCCTGCATTCACAGGACTGTTTGATTCAGTGGAATTCATTTAAAGTCAGTGATTTATTTGTTATTTACTTCTACCTCCACACTGCTAGAAATTTATTTGATTTCTTGTTGCCAGGCTTCTCCTTCCTTCACTTCTTTATTTTTATGGTAACAAATATGCAACTCAGTCAAGAGATCAGTCATCTGGAGATGATCTAGCACTTGAACCTTCACCCTGAGCATGTCAGCCACCCTCTGCACTAATTAAGAGGTGCTTTGTGGAAGTTCAGTAGTGAGGACGGATGCAGCTCAGCTGGTTGCTGCTGCTGTAACAGATATAGATCCAGTAGGAGCTGAAAGCTTATTTAAAGCAGGACTAGGAGGGGCAGGTGAACAGCTGACACGTGGATAAATGTTTCAGATCTTTTTTTAATGTGTTGTGTCAGAAGGGTTAAGAGCCATTCTTACACACTAGCATTATTGACAGTTTGTGTAATGGACTAACTTGCAGTAGAACTAGAAAGACTGTTGTTTGTGTTGCTTTTTGAGAAAAGCAAAACTTATAGAAAAAATTAATAGAAGTTATTTTGTGCTTGTTACTGACAATTTAAATGATCAGAGAGGCTAGAGATGTGAATTTATGAAACATACTTTATATTTATATTCGTCACAGATGCACTGTGGTCCTTCACTTTGGGAGAGAATGGATGTGGTGACTTAACCCCCCTAATGGTTAAAGCGTTGACATGTAATAAGAGCCTCTGTGTAACACGAGAACCTACACAGAAACATTTAAGGTGTATTAGGTAATGCTTTAAGAGTACTTTGAAAAGACAGAGCAATAAAAAGTCATTAATGTGACACTATTAATTCCTGAGGTGGGAGATTCATCTCTATGTGGGAATTGGCATTTGCATGTGCGTAAAACTATACTTTTCTTAGACTGTTCTTATCATTATCGATTGTATACAAACACCCCATATTATGTTTTTATTTTATTTTGCTGCTTTTTATACTGTAGGCCTTATAAAAGGAATGCAAATTTTATTATTAATCATAACTGGTTTTCTTTGTCAGTGAGATATCCCTCATTTATTACTCTCACTCCCAAAAAAAAAATCTTAAGGTGCTTGATCTGGATGTATAATAAATGCTGTATGGGAGTGTCAGTGTCAGGTCTTAAAATAAGAAAGCTCTGAGTTTAAGTTACATGCTGTAATCCTCTTACTGATTAGTTCACATAAAGTAAAACAATTTTAAGTTATCCATTTAACATATCTCCATTACATCTTAGTGACTACATGTCTGTTACAGAGTATTTTACAGTTTTTAATAATTGTGGAAGACTTGTTCATAGGTTTGGGTTTTAGTCAGCAGCTAAAAAATAAAATTTCTTTACAAAATACCTGTGGTACTATTTTTTTAAGTGGTAGCTATTACCCTACAGGTAACAGTGATTTATTAATATGAAATGTAGAATAGGTGAGACATTTTCCTGTTTTCAAGATTTCTTTCACAAGGTTTTTGATTGGAAGGACGATCATCTGCATCAGGGCATTTGGTGGGGAAAAACTGTCTTTTGAACCTAGGGGATTACATCAGGCATATATTAATAAATGAGAAAGGAATCATTTCTTGCATCGTTGTGAAAGTCTTGTGCTTTCTTTGAAGGTGGTAGGGTTTAGAATATCCCTTTTCTCAAGCTCCAGGTCAGCTCTGTATAAGTTGGTAGTCAGTAAAAATTTAAGTGGTGCCTCTTCACTGATGCATTTTATTTGACTGCGTTTTGTCTAGTTTATAGTAGCAAAATATTGCTCAGTGACAGCTGAGCCATGGTAAAAGTGGCATTGGGAAGTACGAGTTTTGTTTCCTTTCTGTCTTTGAATGCAATTCCTGAGGACAAGAATGCGCTGAATGGTTTATGCTTGTGTGTATATCTTATGTTTGAAGGAGTTGACTAAATATGAGAAGTTTATTAAGACCTAAAAATTTCAGCAATTTTCAAATTAAATTTGACCCACATAAAATACAGGTCTTTATAAGCAAACAACTGTGCTATGATTTAAGTCTCAACTGAGAAAAAAAATGAATGGGATACAATGGCATGAGTAGGAAGCAAATTTAATGCAAGGAAAATATTTTGATACTTCAATTATAGCCTCTAACAAACCTGTGAAATGTGTATACAAGTAGTATTTTCAGGAGACTTTAGTCAAACCTGCAAGGATTTTCACTGTAACAGAAAAGACACTTTGCCATGGGAACAGCTTCTCTGCCACATGTCAAGTCCCTGCTCTGAGGTAGGGAGGCACTGGAGAGTCTCATTGAAACACTGAAACTGTATAAATATCAGCAAAACTGGGTTTTCACCGTCTTCACTCTGAAACAACTGAATTATTTTTGCTTATGCCTTCCAAAAAAAAAAAATTTCTTGAGGAAAAGACTCACTGTGGAGCTTTACAGTGCAAATAGTTAAAGTGGAGTCAAATTAAAGGTTATAATATAAACTTATAATGTGTCATACTTAAATATAGGTGTTGATGTCTGCTCCTTGCATAATACTACAAAGGCTCTTGAGTTTCTGTAGAAATAAGAAGAGAGCAAAATTATCTTCCTTTAATAAGGAAATGTAAAACATATGTAAAGAATTGTGATGAAGAGTGAAAAAATGAATGAAAATTCGTCTTTGGACAAATGCTTGTATTTACATAAATTTTTCATTGATGCTGAAAAAATTGAAGTGTAAATGGTTCATAATTCTGCAGCCAGATACTTGCAATAAACAAGGAATCATTAAGAGTGGTTACAGATCTCTGTTTCTTTTCCCAACTGTGGGAGTCTCATTCTTTGCTCCATAGAGCTTTTGTTTCATCAACCTGTAACCAGGTGTAAAGTGTGCTGTGCTCTCCTGGGAGCTGGAAAATGCAAGTTTGAACTTGCTAATTCTTAAGTGAATACTTTAATCTTCATTCTCTTAGAGTCTGTTATACCACTTCCACTGCCACTTTTCTCTTTTTTTTTTTTTTTTTTTCAAATAAAAGTACTGAGTCAGTTCTCCACAGCCAAAAATACAAATTGGAGCCTGGATTTGGAGCGGAAATTTGAAGCAATGAATCCCAGTCTCAGACAAGTGTCTAATCCATGTCTGCAGGAAAACACATAAATCTTTGAAACAGGCACATAACTCTCCCCATTCCTTGTAGAGGGAATTTCATAGCTAGCTAGTCTTTGAGAATTTTGTTCCAGGAGCTGAATGACTAAAATACTCGCTTGGTTACAATATCCTTAGAAGATCTAATAGGCATGACAGTATGGAGTGTTACTCTACCTTCCTGCTTGTCTTTTCCAAATAAAATTTCTTTTTCCAAATAAAATTAGTGAAGAGGACAAATGACTAAGACTGTTCCAATTTGGAAAAAATTACTTCCTTTGAATTAATGCTGTTATTGATGTTCATTTAAAAGCCATATGGAGGTTTTACCCCTTCATAACGTGAGTGTAATTTCTCTTTGTTTGAACTAGAGGGAACAAATAATCTGGGCAGTATTAGTGGGAATGCAGCCAGGGATCAAGGGACGGGATTGTCCCCCTCTATATGGTGCTTGTCAGACCATATCTAGATACTGCATCCAGTTTTGGCACCTGACAGAGGAGAGATGTGGACAAGCTGGAGGGAGTATGGGAAGACCCAAGGCGGTGGGGCTGTAGCATTTGCACTGCGAGGAGGGACTGGGGGGGGATGGGGCAGCCTGAAGAAGGGATGGCTTTGGAGGCACCTGACAGCCTCCCAGCACCTGCAGGAAATCACTGAGGAGATGGGGCCAGGCTCCTCACAGTGGTGCAGGGGGGGAGGCAAGAGGTACAGGTTGCAACAGGTTTAGACTGAGTATAAGGAGAAACTTTTTGCAACGTGTTTGCTTTGTGTTGGCAGTGGAGCAGGTCACCTCAAGAGTCTGTGCCATCTCTGTCCTAAGAGGGTTTCAAGCTCTGATGGGTGCAAGCCCTGAGCAGCCTGGTCTGACCCCAAAGCTGGCCTTGCTTTGGGCGGGGGTAGGACTAGAGACCTCCTGAGGTCCCTTCCAGCCTGTGACCCTAAAGCCTTTAGGCACCCAAAATCCTGCTGGTTTTCAGCAGCTTTTATAATATTTCTGTAATAGCAAGTATATGATTAATGCCTAAGTCTGATCACCTATAGCCTCCCTAGAGTCCTTCCTGGAGCGAAGGCCAGAAACTCAGAATCTTTTTATTCTCTGATGAAGTAATTCTTGTCTAGGGATTAAAACCTTTAAAAGCTTCTCAAACCCTGTATGTGTGGATTTAAGGCTTCAGTTCTCTGTATCTTGATTTTTTAAAGCAGGGTAGTGCTTTTTTTATTTAATCTGAGCTAACTAATAGCTGTGTCATAATATATTAAAATCCTTCCAGAGAAGTATTTAACTGAATTTTTTTATGAAAACCTGAGATTATGTCATGTCTGTCTCTGACTCCCCAAGGATTTTTTAGTTCATCTTAGTTTCTAGGCTGTTTAGGTTTTTCAGAAAGTAGGTTAAAAAGCTTTTTTCTTAGCATTGCCTTTTAAATTTACAGACATTGTTATTTATATTAGGGCTGTGTAGGACTTCATGATGCTGCCACAGAAATGTGATTCTTCATCATTTTGTGTTGTACATTCTTCACTCATCTACAAATAGAAAAAAAATGGGGGCTGGCAAGTCACTATTAAAGTACTATCTGAAGACACAAACCTTAGAAAGTGCTGCTGCTTAAGTCTCCTGCTATCCCTAGGCTGAAGGAAACAGCAAAATTCCATATTGAAATGAATGAAGAATTGATAGAAGGTTGGGAGGGGGATGAAACTGTCATATATTTGGTACCTTCATATGTGGTCAGAGGTCAAAATGGTCAAACATTGTTCAACTAAAGAGAAGCACAAACTGGTCTTACCAGTAAGACAGAAAGCAGGAAAACCTAAAATGACAAAGAGGTGTCCTCACCCTTCTTGACCAATTACAGCATGTGAAGGAAGGAGAATGGATGAAAAGGCAGATAATATGTGCGTTAGTATTGTACAACTTGGATTATACTGGATGCATTCTGAATTTCTCTTTGCTATTTAAATCCTGGGTATAGAGTATCCAGAGGAAAAGTTAAAGATAAATTAGTATCTGAAATTGGCGCTTGAGGTGGTTTTTATAAGACCTTAATTCTTTGTATTGATTTTTAATGGGAAGTTTTTCTGAAATATTTAGCAACGTGGATACAGAAGAGTAACTTAGAAATAAGCTTTTACTTCAGTGGTTGCTTAGAAGTTTCAGCAGGCATTCTTTGAAAATAAATTATTTCCCCCCATTCTTCTTCCTTCCTTTTCCACCATCCAACAAGGAAAGTAGTACCATGCCTTCTACAAAATGGAGACATTTGGTAATCTTTCTCCAGAGCTCAAAACAATATAAGCCAGGAGCCAGTGAAACTTTATATTTTAAAAAAAATGAGTACACACACAAAAAAACCCCACAACAGATTTCTACTAATATCTAAATAGAGGTAGAAATCTAAGTAAGTAGAAACTAAGATCTAAATTAGAGGTAGAAATACACAGCAGTGAAATATCCTGAATTTATGTATGTATTTTTCTATTCTGCACTATTCTGTGTAATCTTTGTCCTTACGGCTTTTAACATTGACATTCTCTTAGGATTATTCAGGGGAAAACATTAAGTATTTATAGCCATAGTTAAAATCTTTATAAATAGTTTATAATAGGATCTACCATAATAAAAGTTTGAAATAGTTTCCATTAGAGTTCTTTGTTTTCACATATTCTGAAATTTACAAAATACATGTTTTGGGGGGTAAAATTTTCCATGTTGTGAGTCTGAAAACTATTTCTGCTTCGTTAATTTGCAGTATAATCCTTTCAGCTATTTTGGAATTCTAGGCAAATGGGAAAAATGCTTTTCCCTTTGTAGAATAATAATAAAAATGAAGAAAATCTTCAGCTACATTTTTAACAATGCTACAGGGGAAACAAGGTTGAAATGTGTGGCAAGGCTTTTGCTTGCTGAGGGGGGGAAAAAAGTTATAAATGATGGAAAAACAACATCAAACTGTTTCCAGTAACATCTGCTAAGCTTATTAGCAGAAACTAATAAAAACCCACCCTGTTAATGACATTGCTGCACATTCCCTTTGCCTGAGGCCATCCAGACATGCACTGGCCAAGCTGCTGTAGCTCCCTGCTGGCCTCTAGACCTTCACACGTCTTCTGCGTGACGCTCTCTCACTGGGCTGATCCCACATTTTGACGTTTCAGGGATGTGCCCACCTCCGTTTCCCACATGTGATGAACAACTCTGGTCCTTCTTCTTTCTGCTACTTCCTAGGGACCTGCAGCTGTGTGGGGCCAGCCTGCATGGCAAAAAAAAAAAAAAAAAAAAAAAAAAAAAAA